>NC_137807.1:2492500-2620000 GCF_963383645.1 Muscardinus avellanarius | reverse complement strand
CTGAGACAGGAGGATCCCAGGTTCAAAGAAGGCCTTGGCAACTTAGCAAGATCTTGTTTCAAAATAAAATTAAGTGCTGGGCGTGGTGGCGCGCGCTTGTCATCCCCGCGCTTGGGAGGCGGAGTCAGGAGGATCGCGCAGGTTCGAAGCCAGCCGTGCTGGTGTAAGAGACCCTGTTTCCAATAAAGAAGTATAAAATAGGTCTGGGAGTGTAGCCCGGAGGTAGAAGGGCTTCCAGCAACAACAACGAAGCCAAAATAGGGCCGAGAGTGTAGCTCTTAGATAGGATGTCCCTGGGTCCCATCCCCAGTGCCACAAATAAATTAATGAGTGAACGAATTAACAAAAATTAGAAACAAAAGGCCTGAGGATGGAGCTCAGAGGTAGAATGCCCCTGGGAGGTTCGATCCCGAGCACCACTAAAGACAGAAACAAACCCGCGACACGGAGCAGGCCAAGGGACGTACTTGAGGATGAGCCTGGTCAGGACGTCGTAGATCCTGCACTCCCAGTACTCGTAGTAGGACGCCAGCTTGGGGGCCTTGCCCGTGTTGGTGTGGACCACCAGTCCCTCGACCTTGGTCAGCAGAGGCCCGATAGCCAGGTACCACCGGACCATGTGGTCCACCTCCTTAGCTCTTTCCCGCTCGATGTGCTCAAAGAATTCCTTCACACCTGCAGAGGAAGACATCCGCGGCATTGCCGGGGGCTCAGCCCGAGTCACGAGCTGGGTGTCTGAGACAGTCGCTAGCCTCGGCCCAAAGCAGATGACCACTGGACACCGGAAGCCGAGACATGCATTAAGCCGGGCGCGGTGGGGCACACCCGTCATCCCAGTACTTGGGAGGCTGAGGCGGGAGGATCCCAGCTTAAGGACAGCCTCAGCAAGTACTGAGACTCGCATCATCTCGTCTACCTGGCGAGACCCGGTTTTCATGTAAAATAATAAAATAGGGCTGGGGGTGTAGCTCAGAGGTAGAATGCCCCTGGTTCAATTTCCAGTAACACACACACACACACACACACACACACACACACACACAGACATATCCCAAGGTATGGTGGCACACTCTTGTAATCCCAGTACTTGGAAGGCTGACACAGGAGAATCACGGGTTGGAAACCGGCCTGACAACACAGGGAGACTCTCCACAACCTTGTCATCCCGGTGCTTGGGAGGCCGGGGCAGGAGGATCCAGGTGTGTGGTGTGGCCAGCCTCAGCTACTTAGTGAGACCCTGCTTCAAAGATAAAGAATAAGAGCCGGGCGTGGTGGGCACGCTTGTTATCCCCGCGCTTGGGAGGTGGAGACAGGAGGATCGCGCAGGTTCGAAGCCGGCCGCGCTGGCTTAGGAGACCCTGTCTCTATATAAAAATATAAAATAGGTCTGGGAGTGTAGCCCGGAGGTAGAAGGGCTTCCAGGGACCCCAGTACCACACACACACACACACACAAATAGGGCAGGGTAGAGCCGGGCGTGGTGGCGCACGCTTGTAATCCCCGCGCTTGGGAGGCGGAGACAGGAGGATCGCGCAGGTTCGAAGCCAGCCGTGCTGGCGTAAGAGACCCTGTTTCAGATATATAAAATAGGTCTGGGAGTGTAGCCCGGAGGTAGAAGGGCTTCCAGGAACCCCAGTACCACCAAAAGGAAGGAAGGAAGGAAGGAAGGAAGGAAGGAAGGAAGGAAGGAAGGAAGGGAGGAAGGGAGGAAGGGAGGAAAAATTGGGCTGGGGTGTAGCTTGGAGGTAGAATGCCCCTGGGTTCCATCCCCAGTACTGCAAAAATAATTTTTAAAAAAATCATGACCAAGAGGGGTTTTTTGCTTATTCCTTAACCAAAGAGCCACGGAGTCAGCTCTACCTGGAAGCTCTTCCTCGTCTTTCGGAACGGGATATTTGAAGAGATTGACGGTCTCGATCAGGGTAAGCCTGGACAAAATGTCGTCGGCGTTCTTATGGATCTGGTGGACGAGGGATTCGAATTTCCCAATGGCCTGTTTGCACCGAGTTATATAGTCAGCAATACCTTTGGGAAAAAAGAATTGCGAGTTGGAGAGGTCGGGCCTCCGCTCTGCCCTTCTAGAAACCCGTCCTACCTAGAAGCCTGCGGAAATGACAGTTCAATCAAAGCAGCCTCAAAGAATTCCTCGTGTGCCCTGAAGTCTGAACTCAGCCAGCGCCGGGCGTTACCTAGAGAGTTCCAGTTCAGCCTCTTATATCCAGACCGAAATACTCTGATCAGCTCCTGGGAGTGGTCCTCCAGGAGGATGGTCTCCGCCTCGTTCAGCGTTCCGATGAGCTGATGGTAGTGGTCTAGCATGCGCTGGATCCCCTCCGTGTACCTGCGCACGGGCAGACAGTGACCCCCACCGCAAGCTCCGTCCCCACACCCCAAGATGATCCGGGACTCTGAACCCGGCTGCAGCCTGAGGCCAGAGATTTGCAGAAGCCAGGCGGGCGTGGCGGTGCACACCTGTGAACCCTGTACTTGGGAGGCTGAGACAAGAGGGTCACAGATTGAAGGCCAGCCCCTGGGTTCAATCCCCAGTACCAAGAAATAAAAATAAATAAATAGAAGAGATTTGCAGGGGACTGGGGCTATAGCTCAGCCTTAGAATACTTGCCCTGCGCTGGGTAGAATCTAACATAGTGGAAATAAAAAATAAAGTCGGGCGTGGTGGCGCACACTTGTAATCGCAGCATTCGGGAGGCTGAGACAGGAGGATCGCGGTTCGCGGACAGCCTCAGCTACTTAGTGAGGCCCTTGGCAACTTAGTGAGACCCTGTTTCAAAATAAATAATAAAAAATAGGGCTGGGGATGTAGCTCAGAGGTAGAACACTCCTGGGTTCCATCCCTAGTACCACCAAAAATGTAGTTTGTATCAACATGTGATAGGTTTATTATTGTTATTTTTAGAATAAATTCATACTTTGAAAACTTCCAAGTCTTAATTTAAAATGTGATCAGTAGTTAGTTATATGAACCAGGCGTGGTGGCGCCCGCTTGTAATCCCAGTACTTGGGAGGCTGAGACAGGAGGATCACAGGTGCGCGGACAGCCTCAACTACTTAGGCCCTTTGCAACTCAGTGAGACCCTGTTTCAAAATAAGGAATGAAAAATAGGGCTGGGGGTGTAGCTCAGAGGTAGAATGCCCCTGGGTTCCACCCCCACTGCCGCAAAATAATTAATAAAAGAAAAAAAACCTGCCTTCTGAGTCTTTGCGCACTCGTTCTCCCGCACATCCTAAGAGTCCCTAAAATAAGACTACGCCTGGATCTTTACCTAAGAAATTTGTCCTCCTGGAGAGCGACGTTCCTCGCCAGCTCAGGCACAGTGAATCCCAGCTGTTCCAAGTACTTGGTTTCATTAATGATCTCTTTGAGGGCTGGAGAGAAGTTGATTGTAAACACGAGCCCCTTCTCCAGGCTGGCCGACTCCTCAGGAGCCGTGGAGGACTGTGGGAGGGACAGGCGCATCAGCCGGGCGGGCGAGGCCGGGCAGCCCGAGGGGCTGCGGGGTCCACACCGCCCAGGGGAGGGGGGCCTCTGGACACCGTCAGCACGGGCCGCCTGCCCCAGCACTGAGGGCAACCGCTGCAAGGGGAACCGCTCCTGAAGAGTTGTGTTTAAGCTGGGTGTGGTGGTGCAGGCTTGTCATCCGGCATTCAGGAGGCTGAGACAGGAGGATCACGGTTTGCGGACAGCCTCAGCTACTTAGTGAGGCCCTCTGCAACTCAGTGAGACCCTGTTTCAAAATACAGAATAAAGAATAAAAAATAGGGCTGAGGGCATAGCTCAGAAGTAGAATGCCCCTGGTATAAATGGGGAAACTGAGGCGGGTGGGGCACCTTGGTGAGGAGGCTTCTCTTCATGAGGTTGGGCAGGGTCTGCTCCGCCATGTCCCGCCACTGCTCAAACTTCCGGTCCTCGTACTCCTTCATGGTCCGGCCCACCTCCAGGTACTTCTGCTTTACCTGGGGAAGAACCAGGCTGCTGTGGCCTCGTCCTGGGGAGGGACGTTTGCTCACCCAGCATATCTACCTATCTATCTATCTATCCATCCATCCATCCATCTATTATATCTACACAGAATGCACCTTTTTTGCTTTATGGCACTGAGGATGGAGCCCAAGAGCGTTCTACCTCTGAGCTATACCCCCAGCCCTATTTTAATTTTATTTTTATTTTGAAACAGGGTCTTGCTAGGTTGCCCAGTCTTGCTACTTGCTGAGGCTGGCCTCAAACCTGACATCCTCCTATCTCAGCCTCCCAAGTACTGGGATTACAGGCATGCGCCACCATGCCCAGCTCAAAGGGTAGTTTTAAATATGAGCCCTAAACCAGGCGTGCACTGTAATCTCAGTGCTTGGGAGGCTGAGACGGGAGGATGGCAGGTTCCTGGCTAGCCTCGGCAACCTGGCGAGCTCCTGTTTCAAAACAAAAATAAATAAAATAGAGCTGGGGGTGAAGCTTGGAGGTAGAATGTCCCAGGGCTCGATCCCCAGTGTGAGGAGGAGGAAAAAGAAGAGGAAAAATAAAAGGAAGATAAGGAGGAGAAAAAAAAGAAATATAAGCCCTAGATCAAAGACCAGAAGAGGGAGCCTCTTACTTGCAGGGGTGAGGCAGGGACAGGGGCTCACGCCCGCCATCCCAGTACTTGGGAGGCTGAGACATGTTCAAGGACAGCCTCGGCAAGTAGTGAGACTCTCAGAAACCCAGCAAGACCCTGTTTCAAAATAAAAAACAGAGAGGTAGAAATACCCTTAGGTTTTCACCAAATAAGTAAGTAAGTAAACTGCAGGTGTGGATTTGGAATCGATATGCTTCTCACGCGGGCAGCAGTGGAGGTAAGGATGCTCCTGTATCCTCCAGGAGGCCCCTTGGCTAGGATTCAGGCAGGAATACGAAAAGGCCGCGCACCTCCTGCCCGCGCTCGCTGTCCAGGATCTCCTCCACCTCCTGGAACCGGAGGATGGTGTGCTTGATGCGATGGAACAGGGACCGCTCCCAGTAGATGGCGCCCGCCACCGGGGGGTGGTTCTTGTACAGGGGAGGGTTATCCAGGTTTTGCAGGAAGATCCTGTTAACTATGTCAATCTGAAAAGAAGCCGGCTGCGCTCAGTGACGGCCCGGGGACCAGAGGGACCGAAGCGGCCACGGAGATCTTTAAGACGTGCCGACCAGAACATCAAGGCCCAGGCTCAGGTGTTGATGACTGTTTTTCGTTTTTGCTTTTTGCGGTACTGGGGATAGAACCCAGGGGCATTCTGCCCCCGAGCTCCACCCCTAGTCCTATTTTTTATTCTTTAGTTTGGAACAGGGTCTCAGTGAGTTGCGCAGGGCCTCACTAAGTAGCCGAGGCTGTCCACGAACCGCGATCCTCCTGTCTCAGCCTCCCGAATGCTGGGATTACAAGGGCGCCACCATGCCCGGCTGATGACTGCTTTAATTATTTGCCTCTTCCTATGTTTTCTTATGCTTTTTAGCATGTGTGTGTTAGTTACTGGGGATTGAAGCCAAGAGTGTTCTACCTCTGAGCTACACCCCCAGTCCTATTTTATTGTATTATTTTGTAGCCGGGCATGGTAGTGCACACTTGTAATCCCAGTACTTGGGAGGCTCAGACAGGAGGATCACATGTATGGGAAAAGCCTCAGCAACTTAGTGAGGCCTTCTGCAACTTAGTGAGAACTTGTTTCAAAATAAAGAATAAAAAATATAATTAAGCCTGGCATGGTGGCGAATGCTTGTAATCCCAGCATTCAGGAGGCTAAGACCGGAGAATTACAGTTCACGGACAGCCTCAGCTACTTAGCAAAGCCCTCTGCAACTCAGTGAGACCCCGTTTCAAAATTTAAAAAGACTTAAAAAATTGGGCTGGGGGTGTAGCTCAGAGGTACAGTGCCTCTGGGTTCCATCCCCAGTACTGCAAAAATAAAATAGAGTTGAGAGTACAGCTTGGAGGTAGAATGCCCCAAGGTTCAATTCCCAGTACCACAAAACACTAATACTAATAATTTTGAAATGAGGGCTCACTAGGTTGCGGAGGGCCTCACTATGTTGCTGAGACTGACCTGCGATCCTCCGGTCTCAGTCTCGCAAGCACTGGGGTTCCGGGCATGCGCCACCACGCTCGGCGTTGGGGACCTGTTTACCTGGGGAAATTGCTCATTTCAGCCGGGCGTGGTGGCGCACGCTTGTAATCCCAGCACTCGGGAGGCTGAGACTTGAGAATCACCGTTCAAGGCCAGCCTCAGCTACTACTTAGTGAGGCCCCTTTGCAACTCAGTGAGACCCTGTTTCAAAATTTAAAAAGAATGAAAAATAAGGCTGGGGTGCAGCTTGGAGGTACAGTGCCCCTGGGTTCCATCCCCAGTACCACAAAAAGAAAGAAAGAAAGAGAAGAAAGAAAGAAAGAAAGAAAGAAAGAAAGAAAGAAAGAAAGAAAGAAAGAAAGGAGGGAAGAAGGGAGGAAGGAAGGAAGGAAGGGAGGGAGGGAAAAGCAAACCGCCGAGTTTCTCCGTATTTCGGGGGCCTGACGGAGTCGGCGCTTCACGGCGGTGGCTCGAGGATGCCCTGTTACCTCTTTGCAATACTGCACAAGGATGTCGTTAAACTTCATCATCATCTGCCGGTTAATAGCCTCCCGCGAACGAATGTGCTTAAATTTTAAAAGCATGTCAAACGCCGCCTCCGCGGACCGGAGGGTCTTAAAAGATTCGTCTATAAAATTTTTGGCCTCTTTCTCAATAACCTGCAAAAAAAAAAAAAAGAAAAAGAAATAGAGAGATTAAAAAATAATAATAATAGCCTTCATGTTCCTGTAATTTTCCTTCAAAAACAAAGTGGTGAGAAATGAGGGGAAAAAAATTTGGTGACTTGAACAGATTTCTTTTTTTTTTTTTTTTGGTGGTACTGGGGGTGGAACCCAGAGGCTTTCTACCTCCGGGCTACACTCCCAGACCTATTTTATATTTTATTTGGAAACAGGGTCTCACTAAGTTGCTGAGAGCCTCACTGAGTATTCGAGGCTGGCTCTGAACCTGTGCGATCCTCCTGTCTCAGCCTCCCAAGCGCTGGGATGACAAGTGTGTGCCACCACACCCTATCGCACTTTATTTTTTATTTTTATTTATTTATTTATTTATTTTTCGTGGTACTGGGGATGGAACCCTTCTACCTCCGGGCTACACTCCCAGACCTATTTTATATTTTATTTAGAAACAGGGTCTCTTAAGCCAGCGAGGCTGGCTTCGAACCTGCGTGATCCTCCTGTCTCTGCCTCCCAAGCGCGGGGACTACAAGCATGCGCCACCACGCCTGGCATCTATCCCACTTTAATAGAAGCTGGTATTAACTAAAAACGACAGATACTGGGGACTGAATTTAGAAGCATTCTAGCTCCGAACTACATCCCCAGCCTATCTATCTATCTATCTATCTATCTATCTATTTATTTATTTATTTATTTATTTATTTATGGAGGGACTTTGGGGGCTCAACTAAGAGGTATTTTTACCAACTCACATCTACATTTTCAGCCCGTTTATTTTGTTTTGTTTTGTTTTGATACAGGGTCTCATTAGGTTGCTGTAAGTCTCATTAAATTTGAAGCTGGCCTCAAACCTGCAAAGCTCCTGTCTCAGCCTCCCAAATACAGAGATTATAGCCGGTGTGGTGGTGTACACTTGTGATCCCAGCGCTTGGGAGGCTTTGACAGGAGGATTGCACAGGTTCAAAGCCAGCCTCAGCTACTTAGTGAGGCTCTCAGCAACTTAGTGAGACTCTGTTTCCAAATAAAGTATAAAGTAGGTCTGGGAGTGTAGCCCAGAGGTAGAAAAGCCCCTGGGTTCCACCCCTAGTGCCACAAAAAAAGTAAAAAAATAAACAAATACAGGGATTATAGGCATGTACCACCATAGCTGGCTTTGCATTGATTTTCTGATCTCTTTCACTGACCAGATCAAATAGAAGCAGAAAGAAAGTTTTGCCATATTTTTTTAAGACATGGGAAAGATATCGGGTCGCAGTGGCGCACGCTTGTAATCCTAGTACTTGGGAAGCTGAGACAGGAGGATTGCGGGTTCAAGGCCAGCCTCAGCAACTTGGTGGGGCCCCCTGCAACTTAG
This sequence comes from Muscardinus avellanarius, assembly GCF_963383645.1. Lineage (NCBI taxonomy): Eukaryota > Metazoa > Chordata > Mammalia > Rodentia > Gliridae > Muscardinus > Muscardinus avellanarius. Next base: position 2,611,870 of record NC_137807.1, on the reverse strand, counting down.
TGAGACCCTGTTTCAAAATAAAGTATAAAATAGGTCTGGGAGTATAGTCCGGAGGTAGGAAAGCCCCTGAGTTCCATCCCCAGACCTGCAAAAAGAAAAAGAAAAAAAAAAAAGAGTAAAAAATAGGGCTGGGGGTATAGCTCAGAAGTAGAATGCCCCTGGGTTTCTATCCTCAGTACTGGAAAAAATTAATTAAAAAGAATAATCAGCCTCACTGAACAACCCCAAGGTTGGGAAGCCCGGCCGCGCCCCCGGCGGCGGGGTTACTTGCCAGCACTTCGATCCTGAAGTCATCCATCACGTACTTCCAGTACTGGGAGGCCTTGATGCTGAAGGGGTCAAAGGTCAGGCTCTCCATGGGGCTGATCAGGCTGTCCACCCTGCACAGGACGTCGTCGATGCGCTTGGGGTCCCCCGTCACCGCCTTGAGCTCCGGCCCAAAGATGTTGTAAAATTCCTCCATCACCTGTCCGCTCAAAGAGAAACAGTGGGAGCGGGTTCCGTTTGGGTTCGCCCAGGGGGTGTTCTAGCTACAGACGGACAGACGCCACATCTGGATGACCCAAAGAGACCCCCTCCTCCCCACCTAAGGCCGTGGTGACCGTGTCCACGATGTGGGAAAAATTCAAACAAACAAACAGCTGAGTTGTTGGTGCACAGCGCTTCCCAGCTCTGGTGACAAGAGAACAGACCCCCACGCCCGCCCCGGCCACCAAATCGCAACTGTGCGATCCAGCCCTCCGCAGACAGACGAACTAAGTGCCTTCGAAGTTTGTACTTGGCAGAGCCGGGCGCGGTGGCCCACGCTTGTCATCCCAGAGTTTGGGTGGCTGAGCCAGGAGCATTGTAGGTTTGTGGCCAGCTTCAGATACTTAGTGAGGCCCTTTGCAACTCAGTGAGACCCAGTTTCAAAATAAAGAATAAAAGCCGGGCGTGGTGGCGCACGCTTGTCATCCCCGTGCTTGGGAGGCGGAGACAGGAGGATCGCGCCGGTTCGAAGCCAGCCTCAGCTACTGAGTGAGGCTCTCAGCAACTTAGTGAGACCCTGTTTCCAAAGAAAGTATAAAATAGGCCTGGGAGTGTAGCCCGGAGGTGGAAAGCCCCTGGGTTCCACCCCCCGTACCACCAAAAACAACAATAACAACAAAAACTCACATCTTTAAAAAAAAATAAACAAAATAAAGAATAAAATCAGGGCTGGGGATGTAGCTCGGAGGTAGAATGCCCCTGGGTTCCATCCCCAGTACTGCAAACAAACAAACAAAAATAAATTGCATTTGGGCTGGCTGTGGTCCTCGCTCCTGAGCCCAGTGTTTGGGAGGCTGAGACAGGAGGATCGCAGGTCCACAGCCAGTCTCAGCCCCACCCGCCCCGCCACACGCACTGTCCGCTCACACCTGCAAAATGTCGTAGAGGTCTTGGCAGATGGAGGCCATGTAGTCCGTCCTCTCAAACAGCCGTTTCCGGTCAAACTCCCAGCGCGCTTCTCGGCCCGAGGCCTCGATCTTGGCGCGGGTGTCGAAGTAGGCCTTCTTCCACAGCTTCAGGGTGCTCTTGGCGTCCAGGGTCTTGTGCTGGGCGCTTGAGCGATTCTCTCTGCAGAGCAAGGAGGCACCCTGAGCGTGGCGGGGGCCCTCGGTTTCCCCGGGGCCACCAGGGAAGAAAGCCCCCATTAAAACCAAAGAGACAGCCGGGCGTGGCGGCGCACGCTCGTCATCCCGGCACTGGGGAGGCTGAGACAGGAGGATCGCGGTTCGCGGCCAGCCTCAGCTACTTAGCGAGGCCCTCTGCAGCTCAGCGAGACCCGGTTTCAAAATAAAGAATCAAAAATAGGGCAGGGGGTGGAGCTCGGAGGGCAAATGCCCCTGGGTTCCATCCCCGGACCCGCAAAAAAAAAAAAAGTCTAAATAAATAAATGAAGCAAAGAGGCCGCGGCCGTACTTGAACAGGGTGCGCAGGTTGACCACCCGGCAGACCCTCTCGGCGATCTCCCAGGCGATGCGCTCCATGAGCGGGATCATGCGCTCGTCTTTGTTGTAGTGGCGGGAGATGATCCACACCATCCGCAGCGCGCTCACCATGGACGGGATGGTGTCCAGCACCACGCTGAAGCTTGAGCCGTGCGTCAGGTTCTGCCCGAGAGGCCCACATGGGGAGAGACGAGGGGAGAGCGAGAGGGAGGGCGTCCCGGGGGCCTGAGCTCTGGGGAGCAGGAGGGCTCAGAAAACCAAGGCGGGCAAGAAGTTTCACTCTAATTCAAAATAAACATCCTGTCGTCGTGCTAGGAATCGAACCCAGCGGTGTTCTGCCTCTGAGCTGCACCCCCAGCCCTTTGTAATTTTTTAAATTTTGAAACAGGGTCTCACTAAGTTGCTCAGTCTCGCTGAGTTGCTGAGGCTGGCCTTGAACCCGTGACCCTCCTGTCTCGGCCTCCCAAGTACAGGAGTGGCAAGTGTGCACCGCCACGCCCGGCCAAAATAAGTAGACTTATCATGGAAGGAAGCGTTTAACAAACAGAAGAGAATTGGCACAGGTGTGTGCGTGCCGACGTGGAAAGATAAAGTTTACAATTAAATAAGTCAACTTGTGGAAGTGTAATAAAGCCAGAGTATGTTTATACAGTAATATACAGAGAGCTGGGTGTGGCGGTGCACACCTGTAATCCCAGCATTCGGGAGGCTGAGACAGGAGGATCACGGTTCACGGCCAGCCTCAGCTATTTAGTGAGGCCCTTGGCAACTCAGGGAGACCCTGTTTCAAAATAAAGAATAAAAAAATAAGGCTGGAGGTGAAGCTCGGAGGTAGAATGCCCCTGGGTTCCATCCCCAGTAATGAAAAAAAAACAACCATTCAAGCTGGGCGTGGTCATCCCGGTACTTGGGAATGTGAAACAGGAGGACCTCAGGTTTAAGGCCAGCCTCAGTACCTTAGTGAGACTCTCCAAAACTTAAACCCTATTTCAAAATAAAAAATAAAAAAGGAGCCGGGCATGGTGGCACACACTTGTAATCCTAGTACTTGGGAGGCTAAGACAGGAAGATCCCACAGGTTCGAAGCCAGCCTCAGCTACTTAATGAGGCTCTCAGCAACTTAGTGAGACCCTGTTTCCAAATAAAATAGGTCTGGGAGTTTAGCCCGGAGGTAGAAAACCCCTGGGTTCCATCCCCAGTACCACTACATAAATAAATAAATATTTTTTATTTTTATTTTTTTATATGTATTTATTTTTGCGGGTTTGGGGATGGAACCCAGGGGCATTTGACCTCCGAGATACACCCCCTGCCCTATTTTTTTTATTCTTTATTTTGAAACCAGGTCTCAGTGAGTTGCAGAGGGCCTCGCTTAGTAGCTGAGGCTGTCCACGAACCACGATCCTCCTGTCTCAGCCTCCCGAATGGTGGGATGACAAGTGTGCGCCACCACGCCCGGCAATAAATATTTTTAAAAAGGCTACGGGCGTAGCTCAGAAGTCGAATGCCCCTGGGTTCAATCCCAGTACCACAAAATGTGCCGCTGTGCCATCTCCCTGGTGGGGCCGGCGCCCACTACCTTGAAGTGGCGCTCCACGGTGGACAGGAAGCGCACGTTGTCCGAGGCCTCCGTGTGGAACTTGAACAGCTCCGCCAAGACCGGCTGCAAGTTGGCCACGAGCATGGAGTCGGATTCCTTGATGACCTCCAGGACCTTCCTGACCGTCGGGAGCTTCGTCTGCTCGTGCAGAGCGCTGAGGGTTGCGTTCCTTTCCCGCCAGAACTCGATTTCGGCCAGGGGGCCGTTACCCTGGCGGGGACGGGACACGCGTCCCTCACGGTTAGCGGGGGGATTCACACAGAGACGCAACCATAGTCCTATCAGACCATGCCTGAAGCCGGCCCTACCTCTGCGCAGCTCAGTTATTCGAGCCAACGCACCCTCTGTCTTATTTTAGTTAGTTGAGTTGGGTTTTCTGTTTCGGGGGGCAGCCCAAAACAGGAACATCCTGATTGATTCGCAGGATCATCTCTTATCAATCTAGGCGACACTGTGGTGTCAGCCTGCTATGGTCTGAGTACAGAACGTCTCCTGAAGGGCTCCTGCATTGATGTTTAGAGCTGGTATTGTCAAATCACGATGGCGCTGGGCGTGGTGGCGCACGGCTGTCATCCCAGTACTTGGGAGACTGAGACAGGGAGATCGCAGGTTCGTGGTCAGCCTCACCAACTTAGCAAGGTCCTCAGCAAGTTAGTGAGACCCTGTTTCAAAATAAAAAATAAGCCAGGCATGGTGGCACACGCTTGTAATCCCCACGCTTGGGAGGCGGAGACAGGAGGATCATGCAGGTTCAAAGCCAGCCGCGCTGGCTTAAGAGACCCTGTTTTCAAATAAGATATAAAATAGGTCTGGGAGTGTAGCCCAGAGGTAGAAGGGTTTCCAGGAACCCCAGTACCACAAAATAAATAAATAAATAAAAATAAAAATAAAGAATAAAGAATAAAAGATAGGGCAGGGGATGTAGCTTGGAGGTCAAATGCCCCTGGGTTCCGTCCCCAGATATGAAAAAAAAAAAAATCAGGCTGAAAGTGTAGCTCGGAAGTAGGATGCCCCTGGGTTTAGTCGCCAGCACCACCAAAAAAAAAATTTTTTTAATTTAAATTTAAATTTTAATTTTAAAAATTAAAAATTAAAATAGGGCCAAGGTACAACTCAGTGGTAGAAGTTCAATCCCCGGTTTTAAAAAAAAATGTGACAGTTCTAATCTCGTCCGTGGACAAATCCATTGTAACTGATTTACTGTGTGGTAACCCGGGCAGGTGGGGTGTAGTCTTGGGGGCTGTGCACATGACCTTGAGTCACAGCCCTTACCAGCCCCCTCTCCCCTCCTGCCTCCTTGATGTGAGAGCAGACCCTCTTTCTCCTCCCGCCACCACGCGCTAAGCTCCACAGATACAACCCGGCCCGACGTGGACTGAGCCCCTGAAATCTCCAGCACTCTGAGCACATAAACCCTCCTTCCTCCAGGTTGCTGCCGTCAGGTTTGTTGAGACACACACTAAAATCAGAAAGCCCAGGAATGATACCTTAGGTGTGCTTACTTACATCTTTTTTTTTCCCCCCACAGTGCTGGGGATTGAACCCAGGTCCTCATGCATGCCAAGCACACTGTGACCTCTTAAGGACATCACAGAGCAATTTAAAGAGGAAGAGGGGCTCGCTTGTGCAGAGGCACAGGCTCCCAGCTCTTTCCTGGGGTAGAAAGTTGGACTTGTACCGTTTGTTTCTTTTGTGGTACTAAGGATTGAACCTAAGGGTGTCCTACCTCTGAGCTACATCCTGGCCCTATTTTATTTTTTCACTGTGAAATGAAGCCTCACTAAGTAGCTGAGGCTGGCGGCGGCACTGCCATCCTCCCGTCTCAGCCTCCCGAGAGCTGGGATTATTCCAGGCGTGCGGCCCTGCGCCGGCGGTATCGGGGCTTTGGAAGCCTGCGCGGGTCACCTGCGGCGTCTTCTTCAGCTGGCTTTCGACAGCTGCAGAGATCTGGTTCAGCCAGTTGATGACGCACTGCTCCAAGACCTCCACGGTGTCGGGGTCCGCCGCCAGGTCAGCCACCTCTCCCTCCACGCTGATGCTCGGCATTTCCAACTTGATCTCCCCTGGCAGAAAGAAGACGGTGAGCCCGCCCCTGGCCGAGGAGAAAGGCTGCCCACACGAGCGCGCGCGAGGCCCCCAGCCGGCTCTCTGCCCCGTACCTCCGCCTGGGCACGGCTGACATCTTGTCTCTGGGCCTGATCTCTCTCCCATTTTCCATCACTAAGACTGTGAATGATTATTTCAGTGGTAAAAATCCATGTGAACGAGTGACTGACTGAACTTCCAACCCAGGCAGTTTAAGTTTTAAAACTTGAAGCTGGAGCCGGGCATGGTGAGGCATGCCGGGCATCCCAGCACTTGGGAGGCTGGGACAGGAGGAGCGCAGTTCACAGCCAGCCTCAGCTACTTAATGGGGTCCTTGGCAACTCAGTGAGACCCTGTTTCAAAATAAATCATTTAAAAAATAGGGTTGGAAGGAGAAGGAGGAGGAGGAGGAAAGGCTGGGAGTGTATCTTGCAGGTAGAGTACCCCCCTGAGTTCCATCCCCAGTACCCCCCCCCCAACACACACACACACATCTCCTAGATTTATTTGTGCTGCTTTTTAATTTTTTTTTTGTGTGTGTGTGTGTGTGTGTGTGGTACCAGGGGCATTCTACCTGTGAGATACACTGCCAGCCCCATTTTATTTTTTATTTTGAAATAAGGTCTTGCTAAATTGCTGAGTTTGGCCTCGAACCTGCAATCTTCCTGTCTCGGCCTCCCAAGTACTGGGACGACAGGTGTGCACCACCACACCCAGCCTATTTTTTATTTCTGCAACAAGGTCTTGCTAAGTTGCTGAGGGTCTCACTAAATTGCCGAGGCTGTCTTCGAACCTGCGAGCCTCCTGTCGGAGCCTCCCAAGTACTGGGATGACAGACGTGTGACACCACGCCCGGCTTACGGTTCTTCTCAAAGGAGAAGTCTGGAGCCTCACCTTCGAGCTGCTGCATTGTTCTCTGAATGCTGTTTGCAAATTTCTGGACGTTCATCAGAAATTCATCCCGTATCAGCTGGACGCTGTGGTACTCCACCGCCTCCCCGGGCACACTGGGCAGGTCCAGCTCGTACAGAAACATGTCCGACCCGTCTGCAGCGGTGGCTCCCTGGGCCGCCTCTGTCTTGTGCTGATTGAAGGACAGCGCTGGCATAAACACCTGGAAAGCCGAGTTTATTTATTTACTTACTTATCTTTATTTCGTGGTACTGGAGATGGAACCCAGGGACATTCTACCTCCGAGATACACCCCCCAGTCCTTTTTTTTTTTCTTTCTTTCTTTCTTTTGAAACAGGGTCTCACTGAGTTGCAAGGGGGCCTCACTACGGAGCTGAGGCTGGCCGCGAACCGCGATCCTCCTGAATGCTGGGATGACAAGCGCGCGCCACCACGCCCGGCTGCCGATGCTATTTCGTGATGAAGAGGTTCACTTGCTTAGGAAGCCGGCCAGGGTTCCCGCGTTCCCCCAAAGTCACACTACAGAAGGGCGGGTGCGCAGCGGGCTGCCTGCCCTCACTCACGTGACACAGGATGCTCCTCAGGAAGTGGAGCAGGTGCGCGTTCATGACCCCGTACTCCATCGTCTGCGGCATGATCTCCATCGCCTCCTTCATGTCGCTGGCTTCGGGGATCGACTCTACATAGAAGAGGATGGGGAATCCCAGCGTTCGGGAGGCTGAGACAGGAGGATCGTGGTTCGCGGACAGCCTCAGCTACTTAGGCCCTTTGCAACTCAGGGAGACCCTGTTTCAAAATAAAGAATAAAAAATAGGGCTGGGGATATAGCTTGGAGGTAGAATGCCCCTGGGTTCCATCTCCAGTACAGTAAAAATAAATAAATAAATAATAATAAATAAAATCGGGCTGGGTGTTTGGCTCAGAGGTAGAATGCTCCTGGTTTCAATCCTCGACACTAAATAAAGAAATACAAAAATGTCTGGGGGAGCCAGGCATGGCGGCATGTGCCTGTAGTCCCAGTACTTGGGAGACTGAGGCAGGAGGAACACAGGTTCAAGGCCAGCCTCAGCAAGACCCAGTTTCAAAATAAAAAACAAAGGAGCTGGGTAGGGTGGCATACTCCTGTAATCCCAGTACTTGGGAGCCGAAGACAGGAGGATCGCAGGTTCAGAAGCAGTCTCCGCAACTTAGATTCTCAGCAACCTAGCAAGATTCTGTCTCAAAATTAAAAATAAAAGGGGCAGGGGATGTGGTTCAGAGGGGGACCACCCTGGGGTTCAGTTCTGGTCTCACCAGAAAAAGAAGAAAGAGGAAGAGGAGGAGGAGAAAGACGCTCACAGGCGTGTGTAAACAACCACACCACACAGCATGCACACACTTGTACACACATGTACACACACACACGTACACACAGCATAAAGGTACCTTTTGTGTTTCGGAGAAAAAACACCACATCCTGGCCCAGGAACTCCTCGGGCACCGGTGTGCAGCGCACGTGGAGGTAGGGTCTCTCCACAATGCACTTCACCATCCTCTGAAACGGGGACCCCACATGGTCACGCTCCGACACCTCCGCTCCCGCAGAGTCCCACGTTCGTGTCCACTGCACTCCCTGCCCCGGCGCGGAGGCCTCGTTTCCTGGGACGCGGCCAGACACGACCCTGACCCTCAACTCCGAGCCCGGCTCCTCCTCTAAGGGGCCAGCGGTGGCCCAAATTCCCCAGCTGCCCTGGGAGAGGCCAGGATGGAGCGCTGCTGGCCAGCCACCCAAGCCAGGCTGAGGGCCTGCTACGGGGCAGACAGATCCGTGAAGCCACTCAGTGCGATTCCTGAGCTCGGGCCGCTGCGCGCTGCACCTGGGCTTTCAGCTCCACGCTGGGGACTTCTGCAGCATGGCCTTCCAGCCTGTGCCCGCCCAGCCCTGTGGGGCCTGAAGACAGAGCTGGCCCAATGGCTCCTGTGAACATACTCAAAACTGTTGTTGTTTTTAGTTTTTTGTGTGTGCAGTACTGGAGATGGAAGCCAGGGGCATTCTACCTCCAAGCTACAGACCCAGCCCGATTTTTTATTCTTTATTTTGAAACCGGGTCTCACTGAGTTGTAAAGAGCCTCGCTAAGTAGCTGAGGCTGTCTGCGAACCGTGATCCTCCCGTCTCAGCCTCCCAAATGCTGGGATGACAAGCGTGCACCACCACGCCCGGCTGCCTCTAAACCTGAGGTCCTATCAGCTTGGCCTCCGGGGTTGGGTGGGGGCTGAGTGACCAAGGCCACCTGTGGATGCTCTGTGGCTATGTCTGGGCCCCAGCAGGATCTCTGAACACAGGGACCAGCACCGGGCAGCAGTACCCTGGGCCTGTGGTTGCACGCAAGTGCTGGGCAGAGTCGGTGCCGTCCACAGAATCCATGGGCGAGGACGGCGGGGCTCAGGCGGGCCTCTCCGGGCTCCTGGACTCTGCTGGTACTAATGCACATCTTTCCCCTGTGATAAACTGTAACTGTGAGCATTCGAGCTGACGGCATCCTGAGAGCCCTTCCAGCCAGCCACTGACTCTAAGGGTGGCCCTGAGGACACGGGATTCTGTATCCCTCGGATGCCCGGGGCCCCGCTCGCCCATCAGGGAGACCAGACAGCCGTGCGTACCTTGGTAGACATGGTCTCGTACATCTCTCTGGCCATTTCTTCCTCCTCCAGGGGAAGCTCCAATGAATCGCTTCTCAGCTGTGAATTCTTAGCTGCAATACCCGATTCTGCAGGAAGAGAAGATCAGAAAGTTAGCTTTCCCACCACGGAAGAGCCCCCCTGTCTCGTGCCTTCTGCATACTGCCTCTTGCATTCAAAAACATCTTATCAAAAACGCCGGCCATGGTGGGGCGCGCCTGTCATCCCAGCACTGGGAAGGCTGAGACAGGAGGATCGCAGGTTCGAGAACAGCCTCAGCAACTTCGTTGAGACTCTTAGCAACCTAGCAAGACCCTGTTTCAAAAGGAGAAATAAAAGCCGGGCACAGTGGCACATGCTTGTCATCCCAGCATTCAGGAGGCTGAGACAAGAGGATCACGGTTCGCGGACAGCTTCAGCTACTTAGTGAGGCCCTCTGCAACTCAGTGAGACCCTGTTTCAAAATAAAGAATAATAATTTTAAAAAAAAAAGGGCAGAGGGTGTAGCTCGGAGATCAAATGCCCCTGGGTTCCAACCCCAGACCCGCAAAAAAAAAAAAAAAAAGGGAAAAATAGCCGGGCATGGTGGCGCACGATTGTAATCCCCGCGCTTTGGAGGCGGAGACAGGAGGATTGCGCAGGTTCGAAGCCAGCCGCGCTGGCGTAGGAGACCCTGTTTCCAAAAATATAAAAATAGGTCTGGGAGTATAGCCCAGAGGTAGAAGGGTTTCCAGGAACCTTAGTACCACCAAAAAAAAAAAAAAAAAAAAAAGGGAAAAATAAAAAGGGCTGGGGCGTGGCTTGGCGGTAGAATGCCCCTCGATGGTTCAATCCCCAGTAACACACACACACACACGCACACACACACACACACGCACACACACGGGACGGGGCAGTCATATACGCGGGAGGGACCACACGTCAGATGACAGAGATGAGTAAGAAACCAGCCAATGATGGCTGCGGCCACCGTGGCTGGAGGAAGCCAGGAAGGTCCCCCTACGGCCTTCAGATGGAGCGGGGTCCTGCAGGCTCCTGGGTTTGGACTCGGGGAGAGGGGACTTCTGCTGCTCCTGGTCATTTCTGAGACAGCCCCAGGACACGTCCAGTCTCCACGTGTGTGAAGGGTTCAGGTCCCCGCCCCGCCCAACCTGCACCTGGCACTTTATCCGGGCCCTCGACTTGTTCATGGTCCGTCTCCTCCTCCTCTTCATCCTCTTCCAACTGCAAAGGCGTCTCAGCCTCTGCACAGCCGCACACATGGAGAGAAAATACAAGGCGTCACTTCTTTTCTTCTTTCTTTCTTTCTTTTTTTTTTTTTTTTTTTTTTGGTGGTACTGGGGCTCCTGGAAGGCCTTCTACCTTTGGGCTACACTCCCAGACACCTATTTTTTATATTTTTATTTGGAAACAGGGTCTCTTAAGCCAGCGCCCGCGGCTGGCTTCGAACCTGTGCCATCTTCCTGTCTCCGCCTCCCAAGCGTGGGGATTGCAAGCCTGCGCCACCACGCCTGGCCAATAGGGCGTCATTTCTAATGGCGCAAACCTCTGGCTCTCCCTGCAGCGGGGATTTGTGCCTGGGCCGGAAGCAGAACCGCGGGAATGATCGCGGAATTATACCAGCCCAGAAGCAGAAACAACCAGTAAGCACTAAAGAGGCCCGCGGAGCTCCACTTTAGCAATGCCAAAAAGTGTGCGCTTAAAAATGGCCACAGCGGCAAGCCACGTGTTCTATGTGGGTTCCCACTGTGTTAAAAATTGAAGGGCTTAAGCCGGGCGTGGTGGCGCACGCTTGTAATCCCCGCGCTTGGGAGGCGGAGACAGGAGGATCGCGCAGGTTCGAAGCCAGCCGCGCTGGCGTAAGAGACCCTGTTTCAAAAATATAAAATAGGTCTGGGAGTGTAGCCCGGAGGTAGAAGGGCTTCCAGGAACCCCAGTACCACCAAAAAAAATAAATTAAAAAAAAAATTGAAGGGCTTAGCCAGGCGTGGTGGTGCCCACGTGTGATGCCAGGACATGCGCGGCTGGGACAGGAGGATTGCAGGTTCTAGGCCAGCCTCAGCTGCTTTGTGAGGCCCTCTTCACAATAAAGGATAAAACAGGGCTGGGGGTGTAGCTCGGAAGTAGAATGCCTCTGGGTTCCATCTCCAGTACTGTAAAAAAATTTTTTGAAGGATTAAAAGAGGCTCAATTGCTGGGCATGGTGGCGCACGCTTATAATCCCCGCGCTTGGGAGGCTGAGACAGGAGGATCGCACAGGTTCGAAGCCAGCCTCAGCTACTTAGTGAGGCTCTCAGCAACTTAGTGAGACCCTGTTTCTAAATAAAAAAAATATAAAATAGGTCTGGGAGTGGGTCTCACCCCCAGTACCACCAAAACACAAACAAACAAAACACACACACACACACACACACACACACACACACAAAACATAAAGGGGCTGGGAGTGTAGCTCAGAGATAGAATGGCCATGTTCATTCTCAGTTCTGCACAAAAAAGCGTGTGAAACATGGTCTCGCTAAGTTGCTGCCCTGCGGTCCTCCTGTCTCAGTCTCCCAAATTCTGGGGTACAGGAGTGCACCACCACGCCTGCTTTATTTTTTATTTGTATTATTCTAGTGTGTGTGTGTGTGTGTGTGTGTGTGTGTGTGTGTGTGTGTGGTGCTGGGATCGAAACCAGGGGCATTTTACCTCTGAGCTCTACCTCCAGCACTTTATATTCTTTATTTTGAAACAGGACTTCACTAAGTAGCTGAGGCTGGCTGTGAACCTGCGATCCTCCTGTCTCCACCTCCCAAATCCTGGGATTAAAGTGTGTGCCACCACACCCGGCTTATATATTTATTTATTTGCAGTATTGGGGATTGAATCCAGGGGCATTGGGGATTGAACCTCGGAGATTGTATCTCCAAGCTACAGCCCCAGCCCTAGTTTTAATTTTTTATTTTAAAAACAGGGTCTCAACGCCGGGTATGGTGGTACACGCTTGTAATCCCTGCGCTTGAGAGGCTGAGACAGGAGGATCGCACAGGTTCGAAGCCAGCCTCAGCTGGCTTAAGAGACCCTGTTTCCAAATAAAATATAAAAATAGGTCTGAGAGGGTAGCCCGGAGGTAGAGGGCCCCTGGGTTCCATCCTCAGTACCACCAAAAACCCCCCAAAAACAGGGTCTCACTAAGATGCAGAGGGCCTCACTAAGTAGCTGAGGCTGGCTGTGAACTCACGATTCCTCCCGTCTCAACCTCCCAAGTACTGGGATTACAAGTGGGCGCCACAGTCTCGCTAAATTGCTGAAGACCTTGCTAAGTTGCAAACCTGCAATCCTCCTGTTTTAGCCTGCCAAGTCCTGATACTACAGGCTTGTGCCACCAAGTCCGGCTCCTTTGGCTTCTAATTTACATGTGGGTCACTATTAGTACAACTGAGCCTCTTTTATTTATTTTTATTTATTTATTTTTTGGTGGTACTGGGGGTGGGACCCAGAGGCTTTCTAATCCCAGGCTATACTCCCAGACCTATTTTTATATTTTATTTGGAAACAGGGTCTCTTAAGCCAGCTAAGGCTGGCTTTGAACCTGTGCGATCCTCCTGTCTCAGCTTCCTGAGTGGAGTGGATTACAAGCGTGCGTCACCATACCCAGCGTTGAGACCCTGTTTTTAAAATAAAAAATTAAAAATAGGGCTGGGGCTGTAGCTTGGAGATAGAATGCCCCTGATTCAATCCCCAATACTTTGTGCGTGTGTGTGTGTGCGTGTGTGTGTGTGTGTGTGTGTGTGTGTGTGTGTGTGTTTTACTGGGGAGTGAACTCAGTGGCCTTTTATCTCTGAGCTACACTCTCCAGTTTTACTTTTTACTTGGAAACAGAGCCTAAGTTGCTGAGGCTGGCCTGGAACTTGCCATCCTCCTGTCTCAGCCTCCCAAGTGCTGGGATGCCCAGCAGCGTGTACCATCACAGCTGGCTCTTTGCTCTTTTTCTTTCTTTTTCTTTTTCTTCCTTCCTTTCTTTTTCTTTTCTTTCTTTCTTTCTTTCTTTTTCTTTTTTTTTTTTTTTGTGGTACTGGGGTTCCTGGAAACCCTTCTACCTCTGGGCTATACTCCCAGACCTATTTTTATATTTTTATTTGGAAACAGGGTCTCTTGAGCCAGCTGAGGCTGGCTTCAAACCTGCGCGATCTTGTCTCTGCCTTCCAAGAGTGGGGATCACAAGCGTGCGCCACCACCGCGCCTGGCTTTCTTTTTTACATTTAAAATGCTAATTTGTTCAGCATCGACACTGAAAGCCTCTGTGGTTTCTTCTTCTTCCTTTTTTTGGTACTTGATTAAACCCAGGGGCGTTCTACCTCCGAGCTACGCCCCCAGCCCTATTTTTTATTCTTTATTTTGAAACAGAGTCTCACTGAGTTGCCAAGGGCCTCACTAAGTAGCTGAGGCTGGCTTCGAACCTGCGCGATCCTCCTGTCTCCGCCTCCCAATCCGGTTTCTGAAGCCCCGTTTTGGCGACATTACTCTGTAGCACAGAGGGGTCCTGGGAGGGAGGCGGTGGTCAGGGAGAGGGGAGAGCTGCGGGCGCTGGCCCCGGCCGCCACCAGAGCCCGGGGCTCACCGATCTCCACCTCCACCTCCTCGGGCACCATGGCGCGGTAGAAGAAGAGCGTGGCGGCGCCCTCCTCGTCGCTCGTCTGGTTGAGGAAGTGCAGGACCAGGTCCTCCACCTCGCCGTCGTCGCGGCTCATCAGCTCCTCGAAGGTGGCGGGCTCGGTGAGGCCGAAGGCGGTGTACACGCGGTCGCGCATCCACAGCACCCGCAGGTCGTCCATGGCTCCGACCCGGAGCGCAGCGCAGCCGGCCGAGCTGAGCCGGTCGGGCGTCCGCGGCAACGGCGTCCCTAGCAACGGCCCGCGCATGCGCCGCAGCCCGCTCCTGCTCCCGGCCCGCGGCCCGCTCGCGCATGCCACCTGCAGCCAGAGGCTCCAGGGCCAGGGCAGGGCCGGGGTTCTTTGGCTTTCTGGGCAAGCGAGCGCACAGTGAAGCGAACACCCACGTCTTAAAAAATATATATTTATTTGTCATTAGCAAAAGTCAGTCGTTCTGCTAGGAAGGTGCGGGTCTGTCCCTCCGGATTCCCCGCAGGGAGCGGCCCAGGAGGTGGAGAGGGCGGTGGGAACCCAGCTGGAGTCCAGGACTCGGGAATGCTCCAGTGTGGATTAACATTCTAACCGCTAGGCATCAGGCCCATTCCCTTCAGCCTCGGTGAAGGTCTCCCAAGCTTCCTCCGGGGGATAAGGCCAGTGGCGGCACAAGCAAACCCGCTTTAGGACGCCAGTGGAGAGACTTGTTGAGATGCAGGCTGAAGAACTGCTGGAGAAGTTTTTTGTTTTCCAAAAGAGGTCGAACCCTTAAAAAGCCTGGACACTGAGCTCAGCAACCTCGTGAGAGTTACCTGTGCTGTACACAGTCTGTGCCTGCACAAACCACCCAGGTTGGAAGGAGACCAGAATGTTGATATGAAACACTCCCTCCGAGCCAAGCATGGAGGGCGCCTGTCACCCTGGGGCTCAGGAGGCCCAGGCAGAAGGGTCGCGAGTTCAAGGCCAGCCTCGGCAACTTAGCAAGACCCAGTCTCAAACAAATAAAACAAAACGCCCATTCCAGGGATGAGGACTACAGCATCCGGCAGAAGGCAAGTGAGGACGCATGCCCTGCTCTGTAGATGAAGTGTCTGGTTTCTGCCTCAGGACTCCATGGACACACGTCTGAATGGAGACTGGAAGATGCGGCCGTGGCGGCTCACGTCCTCAGCAGGACAAGCGCACGTGGCCTCCTCCCGCAGCCGGCCGCTCTTCCTCTGGGCAATCGCTATCAAGGAAGTAACCTGTCTTAACTACATACAGAACGGTCTAGCAAAATAGCTTCCAATGGAAATGGAGCGGCCTCTCTGAGCAATCCACCGACAAGGTGAGGCGCTGCTGGTGCCTGAAAGACACCGCATCACAGCACTAGCAGGGTTAGTTCCAGTGGCTGGCATTATTCACTTGTTATATAATTATTCTACAGAATGACTGCGACGTCCACTTAAACGTGACTGTGTGCTCTGCTCTCTACCCTGGCCAGAGGTTTACCTTAAACAGCGGCCCATCTGGCAATCACCAGAGGGAGCCGTGGAGCCCCGCAGGCGGCCGCCCCCGCCTCTGGCTCTGTGGGACAGCGGGCCGCCACACTGCGCCACCTGGGGAACCTGCCCGAGGGTCCACCAGCGCCTGTTGTCAGGAACCACACGTGAAGGACAAACTGTGGCTGGCATTTTATCAAGAAGCAGCACACAATCTCAACTGTAACTCAAAAGGCATAAACTCAGGGCTCCAGGACTGACTCAAATTCAGGCAAAATTAAATGTAAAGTAAGTGAAATGAATTTCACCTTGAGTATAAATTAATGGCCTAATAAAAATTAGTTCACAACGGACCTAAATAATGTTTGAAAGTTTAAGTTAACTCTACCTTTATCAGACCTTTACTTAGAATTAGTCAAAGTAAAAATTTATACTGTTCTCAAGGTTAAGTGCACTCTCTTCAAGGTAAAAAAAATTTTTTTTGGTATTGGGGACTGAACCCAGAGGCATCCTACCTCTCAGCTCTGCCCCACACCCTTCTTTTTTATTTTGAAACATCAGGTTGCTGAGTCTTGCTGCACTGCCGAGGCTGTCCTTTACTCCTTTTCTTTTTGCTTTTGCGGTACTGGGGATGGAACCCAGGGGAACCCAGGGGCACTGCACCTGCAAGCTAGACCCTGGCCCTGTTCTTTAGTCAGGGCCTCACTGAGCTGCAAAGGGCCTTGCTAAGAAGCTGAGGCGTCCGTGAACCGCGATCCTCATCTCCACCTCCCGAGCGCTGGGATGACACATGCTGGATCGCAAGCCCGAGCCGCACCCGGCCCGCAGCAGCCGTCCTTGAACCGTCAGTCCTCCCGTCAGCCTCCCAAGTACTGGATGACAGACGAGTGCTCTCACACCCAGCCATGGTAAAATATCTTAATTTATAATTTTCTACAAAAATATACAAGGACCGCGTTCTACCTGCCTTTCGCTTGGTATAAACCATTCTGATTCAGCAACACGGCCCCGTCGTCACTAGGCTCCCCTCGGATACAGCTTCGCCTGTGATCACACAGGGCTTTAAGGCTCAGTACATAGTTTCTCTCTCCAAACTTAAAAATGGCATGCTCAGTTGTATGTAAGGATAGCAGAATAAGTCTTTAGAAAATAGACGAGCGGGATAAGCGTGTCACATGTTGCTTTCTCCCATTTTCCAGTTATTAAAGCAAGTGAGGCTGTGGAGACAACCCATTTCTAGGAATCCCGCATGGCGTACAGTAAAAAGGTTTTGATCAAGCAGAATACACGTGAATCCTCTGGTCATCCGTCACTCATTTTTAAAAAATAGACTAGACTTTAGCTTCAGCTGTTGGTAAATATGACCTGACAACCTCGGGTGACAGGATAACTCTGTGAATTGTTTAATAAGGTTTGAAAGGAACCGAGTATCTGAGGCCATTTCCCGTGAGCCACTGGGACTGGCTTCTCTCCCCCAATCTGACATCCTAAAAATAACTTCAACATCACAGTCAGCGTTGACTTCTGTCTGCTCATAATAACAGCCAGACAAGGTATGTGTGAAATCGGTACGTTTACAAAATACGGAAGGAGGAGGAGGAGGTACGGCTCACAGAAGCATCTGGCTATCTCGTAAGGCAGTCGACGGAGACAGAGTCTGTCTGACAAACTGACACAAGTCAGTTCTCTAACATGATAATCCCCCGGATCCGAAGCGCGCGCCAGTGTGATCAAGCCACGTCATCGCTGGACTTCGATGAAAGGAGGCTGAATGAGAAAGGAACGAATTTGGTGCCTGCACCAACGTAGAACTTATTCTGAAATTCTACCCTACAAAACGAAAGAAAAACCAAAAACCAAAAAAAAAATATTAATGGAAGATGCAAAAGAATGCTCCTACGTTTTGTTTTGTTTTGTTCTGCCGGTACTGGGAATGGCAGTCTCCCTCTGAACGACACCCCCAGCCCCGTCTTATTTTTATTCTGAGAAAGGCTCTTGCTAGGTGGACGGGAGTCTCACTGCTGGCCGAGGCCGTCCTCAATCCTGCGATCCTCCTGTCTCAGCCTCCCAAGCACTCAGGTTACAGGCCTGCACCACCAGGTCTGGCTCTCTGCTCCCTAAAGATGTTCACAAGTTAAAACAAAGAGCCCCGTGCTTAAAGTGCTCCCCCCTACATGCCCCGGGCACAGACGTTTTACTCAGACGCCCCGTTAGCCTCCCGCACGGGCTCTGCAGGGGCTAAACAGAAGGCTAACTCCACGGCCACACCACGGAGCAAGAGGCCCAGGGCGGAGGGCCTCCCTGCCCACTCAGGTGAATGGATACGTTAAGAAAGCTTTAAGGAGTGTTGGACAATAAAACAAAGCGATCTCCAGGCCCGGGGTGAATTCAAAGCAAGAAACCATACATAATTACTCTACAAGCCAAACTTGCTTTTCCTTATAAATGATAATCGTTCAGAAACAAAATTCCAGCCGGGCACGGTGGCGCACACCTGTAATCTAAGTACTTAGGAGGCTGAGACAGGAGGATCGCAGGTTTGAGGCTCGCCTCAGCTCCCTAGTCAGGCCCTTTGCAACTCAGTGAGACCCTGTTTCAAAATAAAGAATAAAAAATAGGGCTGGGGGTGGAGCTTGGAGGTAGGATGCCCCTGGGTTCCATCCCCAGTACTACAAAAAGAAAAAGAAGAAACAAAATACATTTTTCTTGGGTGGTGCTGGGGGTGGAACCCAGGGGCTTTCTACCTCGAGGCTACACTCCCAGGCCTATTTTATACTTTATTTGGAAACAGGGTCTCACTGAGTTGCTGAGAGCCTCACTAAGTAGCTGAGGCTGGCTTCGAACCTGCGCGATCCTCCTGTCTCAGCCTCCCGAGTGCGGGGATGACAAGCGTGCGCCACCGCGCCCGGCAAAATACAATTTTAACTCAGATAATCTCGCTCAATATGAACGACAGTGTCAGGAAGGAAAGGTCTGTGTTAAGCCTGTGCTAACTGGACCGAGGGCATATATACTTGGGGAGGATTCTGTTTTTTAGGTAAGAGTTCCGAGCTACGGTTCAAACTCACCAATGGAGGCGTATGGCATGAAGAAATGCAGAAAGCCCTTCCATGATCAGAAGGATGAAAATTGTCAGAACTGCGAAGAGCGCGGCGACCGGGAGCAGCAGGAAGACGCCGTAGGTGGTGTCCACGCGGAGCCCCACGCGCATCAGCATGGCCCACAGGACGTCCGAGAGCTCTGGAAGGGGCAGGGGCCGGAGTGTGCCTTTCTTTTCTTTTGGTACTGGGGCCTGAACCCAGGGGTGTTCTATCTCTGAACTACGCCTTCTACTCTTTTAACGATTTTTATTTTGAAAAAGGGTCTCGTAAGCTGCCGAGGTCGGCTGGGAACCTTCAATCCACCTGTCTCCGCCTTCCAAGTGCTGGGAGTACAGCCGCGAGCCGCCACACCCAGCTCAGAGTTCACTTTTTATTAAGAGTCAAAACTCTTTTACTGTTGGTATAAATATACAAGGAAATAGAGACAGGAGTAAAGCCACTGTTTAAAGATAGGGCACTAAGTCTTAACGTGTTTTCCCTCCTTGTTAAACAGAAACCGCGTGGAGGCCCCGGGCCAGCGCCTGCCGCCTCCCGCTGGGCACCCGGCAAGTGGCCGCCACAGGACGTGGGCCGGCGTCCCGTCCAGGAGCAGGCGCATCCTGCTCCTCCCGGGCTGGGGCTGGGGTGCCACCTCGTACCCGCGCGCCTGCGCTGTCCGAGCCCTCCCACCCGTGGCTTTCGTCTCTGCTGCACCTGCCCTTGGGCAGCGGCGCCTCTTGCAGCTGCCCTCAAGGGAAGGGCACAGCAATGTTGGAGGCAACGCTGCCAAGGACGCCCTGCGCCGTGGCCGTGGGGACGACCCGCCCTCCCTCCCTGCCGCTCTCTGCTTCCCTCCCTGCTGTCTCTACTCCACCGCCAGGCCTTGAGCTGACACACAGACTCCCACGGCTGAACCCAGCATCTCCGAAACGCCGTGAGCAATCGGTGAGCAGGGACGGCAGGCCAGGGTCGGGGCGGCCCTCGGGTCACCTGCTGTCTGGGGACGGCGCTGGCTCCCTCACACACCCACAGTGGCCGCAGGAGCCGGGACTCACGTGCGTGGGCCAGGCTGAGCGCCCAGAGCCGCAGGTAGGAGGCGGTGTTGGAGATGCAGCCGAGGCAGTACTCGATGGAGTGGATGGCCTGCGTCATCAGGATCTCCCCAAAACTAAACTGAGGGACGGCAGAGGGTCAGCCCGCCCGGCCTGCGCCTGCTGCGCCGTGCGCCCCCAGAGCGTGCGAAGGGAGTAGCTCCGGCTTGCCACCCCACGCCCGCGCCACCTAGCCTCAGCTGCCCTGGGAAGACAGGTTGCCCAACTGGAATGCTGACTGCCACGGCGGCCACACCTTCAGACAGTTCATGAGCCACAAACACCCAGTGACAGGACAGAACAGAACAGACGGCTGCCAGCCACGGGTGGGCACCGCGAGTCCCCGCCGCACCCCACAGGCCACAGCGCTTTCTTCTTTCTGGTACTCACAGGCATTCTACCCCGAACTATACTCCCAGCCTGATTTTTTATATATTTATTTTTGAAACAGGATCTTACTAAATTGCTGAGGCTGGTCTCAAACCTGCGATCCTCCTGTCTCAGCCTCCAAGTACTGGGGTTATGGGCATGTACCATCATACCTGGCTTAGTTCCTGTCATTTTTATCACAGTGGTTATCAATAGCAAATGAAACTTACCTCTGGACACATCATCTCTCTACATTCATCTTCCATTTGGTTACTCCCCTCCTCTACGTCCTGGTTTCCCAGCAGAGACACTTCTTCTTCGCTGTCCTTCCTGATCAGCGTGTATCCACTCTAGGAGCAAAGGAGCCGGGGTGAGCGCCTTCAACATGATGGTGCGACCTCTTAGCAGTCCAACTCCATGGGGATAAAAGGTCGTCTAAAAGAATCGGGAACTCCGCCCCATTAGCACTGCTACTGTCACAAGTTCCTTATACATCCTAAAGAACTCAAAACACTGCACACACTCACACAAATAGCACAATGAAAACACAGGGCACTGAACTGAACAGGCGCTTCTTAAAAAAAATGCACCCTGTGCACAAGGGCATCCTTCACAATAGTCACAAAGTGGAAATAATCCAGCGTCCACCAATGAACACATGGATAAACACATGATGTAAACACGGGTGCTGCAGCATGGGACATGCTTAAAGACGCTGTGCTGAGTGAAAGGCTACAACGCGGAGGACAGTCGATGGCTCCACCTCTGTGAGGTGCCTGGAGGCGTCAGGCTCAGAGACGCGGACACAAAGCTGCCGGTGGGGCGGCCGCCAGGTGAAGGGGCCCGCGCACGGCGGGACAGGGACGCCCTGCAAAGGTGGAAGTGGCCAATTCTGCATTACGTGGATTTTGCCAAAGTGTTTTGAGAAGAGAAAAACTAAACATAAAGGAAATAGCCTGAAAACAGATGGTGACTGGTTATAACTGGGTGGCAGAACTGAGGACACTATTCTCTATATTTTTCACAATTTCTACAAATTAATTACGCTATTTTACTTATTTATTGTGGTACTGCGGATGGAACCCAAGGGCATTCTACCTCCAAGCTATACCCATAGCCCTATTTTTATTCTTTATTTGGAAACAGTCTCACTAAGTTGCAGAGGCCCCACTAGTACTAGGATTACAAGCATAATAAAACATTTTAAAGAAAACTTAAGAGGTAAGAATATGGAAAGAGCCTTTTGATCACGCCGAGCTGCTCTGAAGAGCCGCGCCGAGCTCTAGCGGCCCGGGGCGCTGCGCAGCCCGCTTTAGCCTTCCGCAGAAGCTCTGCAGAAGGAAGCCCTGGCTGGTCGCGGGCGCCTGGGCAAGGTGCTTCCCACAGCGATCCTTGCACAGCTCGAAGCAGACTTTACTCACAGGTTACAAACATACCTGAGCTCACACTCACCCGGCTCACGCCAAAGCAACTGCGTCCATTGTGCAGCCACAGCAAGAAGAGTGGTTTTCCCAAGAAGAGAACGGGGACCGACAAGGCCGTGAGGGCCAGCAGCACCCTCTGGACGTGCTCCTGCGGGCCAGAGGGACAGCCATTAGCGCGCAGGCTTCACGAGAGGTGCAGAGATCACACCGAGAACGCCCAGAGGTGACCGGGTCTGTCTGCCAAGTGCACCTGCTGTTAATTTTCCCGAACTCTTCGCTGGGTATCGGAAGAGATGACGAACACTAACGACACAGTGGTCGAGCGCTGTGTTTTAGATGAGTGAAATGATCTGAGGGAAACTCTAAATAGAGCCAAGGTCCGTTAGCTCCACTACTTTTCTGAAAACACAGCCGGGCGTGGTGGCGCACACTTGTCATCCCAGCATTCTGGAGGCTGAGACAGGAGGATCGCGATTCGTGGCCAGCCTCAGCTACTTAGTGAGGCCCTCTGCAACTCAGTGAGACCCTGCTTCAAAATAAGGAATAAAAATAGGGCTGGGGGTGGAGCTCGGAGGTCAAATGCCCCTGGGTCCCATCCCCAGTACTGAAAAAAAAAATTTTTCTGAAAACACTTTAAAAATGAAAAAATAAGCTAGGCACGGTGGCACATGATTGCAATCTCAGTACTTGGGAGGCTGGAACAGGAGGATCACAGGTTCAAAGATGGCCTCAGCAACTTAGTGAGACTCGGCTTTCAAATAAAAATAAAACAGGGCCAGGCGCGGTGGCAATGCTTGTAATCCCAGCATTCGGGAGGCCGAGACAAGAGGATTGCAATTTGCTGGCAGCCTCAGCTACTTAGTAAGACCCTATTTCAAAATAAGGAATAAAAAATAGAGCTGGGGGGTATGGCTTGGGCGTAGAATGTCCCTGGGTTCCTTCCCCAGAACCGCAAAATAAATTAATTAAAAAAAAATTTTTTTTTGCGGGTCTGGGGATGGAACCCAGGGGCATTCGACCTCCAAGCTACACCCCCTGCCCTATTTTTTTATTCTTTATTTTGAAACTGGTCTCACTGAGTTGCAGAGGCCTCACTAAGTAGCGGAGGCTGTCCGTGAACCGCGATCCTCCGGTCTCAGCCTCCCGAATGCTGGGATTACAAGCATGCACCACCATGCCCAGCTCAATTAATTAATTAAATAAAAATAAAACATTAGAGCTGGGGAGTGTAGCTCAAAGGTAGAATGACCCTAGTTCAATCCCCAGTACCCCACACACACTAAAAAAGAGCAAATAAAAACAAATTTATATATATATATTTGTGGTTGTTTGGGTTTTTTTATTTTTTATTTTTTTGGTGGTACTGGGGTTCCTGGAAGCCCTTCTACCCCCAGGCTACACTCCCAGACCTATTTTTACATTTTTATTTGGAAACGGTCTCCTAAGCCAGCGCGCGCAGCTGGCTTCGAACCTGCGGGATCCTCCTGTCTCCGCCTCCCAAGCGCGGGGATTACAAGCGTGCGCCGCCACACCCGGCTTGGGTTTTTAAATTATTATTCAAGGAATGGAGCACGTAGCTAAGTGGATTTGCTTCTACATGAAACATATTTATTTATTTATTTATTTTTGGTGGTACTGGGGTTCCTGGAAGCCCTTCTACCTCCGGGCTACACTCCCAGACCTATTTTTTATACTTTTTTATTTGGAAACAGGGTCTCCTAAGCCAGCGCGCGTGGCTGGCTTCGAACCTGTGCGATCCTCCTGTCTCCGCCTCCCAAGCGCGGGGATGACAAGCGTGCCCACCACGCCCGGCAACATGAAAAATATTGAAAGAGCATTCAGGCTGGGTATAATGGAGCACACCTATAATCCCAGTACTTGGAAGACCGAGACAGGAAGAACACAGGTTCGTGGCCAGCCTCAGCAACCTGTGAGACCCCGTTTCCAAATAAAAAATAAAGTCAGGCTAGGGGTAGAGCTCAGAGGTAGAAGGCCCCTGGCCTCAATCCCCAGCACCACACAAAAAGAACAAAAGACAAGCGGTCTGGGAGGCGCAGGGACGGGGGGCGGGCGGCGCTCACCTGGCCCGCGTACAGGCCTCGTGTGCCACTCGCTGGGAACAGGAACATGTTGATGAACTCGATCAGAATGCTGGGGGCATCCCTGGAGGTCTCCGCCGAGTACACCAGCCACTTGTAGACGATCATGAAGATCAGGTACCCGAAGATGCAGAGCAGGAAGAGCAGCTCCGGCACCGACACCAGGTAGATGTTGAACTTCTTCCGGAAGTGCCTAGGGGAGGGGTCAGCACGCACAGGGCCCAGGGCCAGCGCCACGGCCCGCAGGCTGCGGCCAAACGAGGCGCGCGCCTGCCATCCCAGGGCTGGCCGCTGAGACAGGAGGATCGCAGGTTCGAGGACAGCCTCAGCAAGTAGTGAGACTCTCTACTTAGCAACCTAGCGAGGCCCTGCTCCCAAATAAGAAATAAAAGCAGAATGCCTCTGGGTTCAATCCCCAGACCCCCACCCACACACACACACACAAGCTTGGAAAACACCTGTACTTACAAGTGGTTAAATATCCCCAGAATGACACCGAAAGTCATGTGAATAATTCCTAAAATCACAGACATCTTCATTTTGAACGAATTTAGGAAAGTGAGGCGATTTGTAGCCAAGTTCCAAATCTAAAGAACAAGCAAAACAAGAGTCTTCAGCCTCCTCCGGGGCGGCCGAGGAGCCCGAGGCGGAGGCAGCTCCGCATCCACGGGCAGGGGCGCCGGCGTTTCTCGATGCCGCGTCGGGGACCACGTGCCCTCGGCTGGGACCTCAGGGGTGCTCCCACCGTTCCGGCCGTCACCCAGGACGCCTCCCACTTACAGCGCCAGAGAATGCCGGGGCAGTAAAACCTGAGGGCCGCAGAGCAGCGAGGGAAGACGGGGCACGCTCACCGGGTCAATGCCGAAGGGATACGGACCTCGGAACACGCCGGGAACGTTCGGGTCCAACTGCAAGACTCTGCTGCGCCTCACAAGGCTGTCGCTGTGACGGAGGCGGAGGGAGAGTCGTCAAGGCTGTGGCTGTGACGGAGACGGAGGCGGAGGGAGGCCGCGGAGCCCGCCCCGCCCACCCTCTGCTCCCCGCCACCTACTTCCACAGCGCCATCTTCTCCCGCTCCTGGGGAGAGTGGCTGGAGCTGTACATGGCAGACACGTTCCACCCAGAGCCGAAGAGGTTCACGGACTTGGAGAAACAGTCGTTGTAGATGAGGCCGGTGTACACGGAGAACAGCCCCATCAGCAGCAGGATGTAGCGGCCGTTATAAAACATGCGCATGATCTGCGAGAGCAAAGCGCGCCCGTCAAAACGCCGCCGCTCGGCTTCTCGGGACCCCGGCGTGCTGGGTGCGTGCGGCCTGCGGGGCAGTGACGGCCAAAGCCCGACGCACACGGCGCGGCCGGCGGCACGCATTACCTCCTGGGACTGGCTTAGCCTGGGGTGATCTTCATTTAACACCAACACAAGGGCAAACAAGAACATCACGAAGCCGTGTCCGAAGTCTCCAAACATCACAGCAAACAGAAACGGGAAGGTGATGATGCTGAAGAGGGCTGCGGGGAAGGGTGTTCGTTACGGCGCAGACCCAGGCGGCGCACTGCCGGGCTCCGCTGCCTTGACTCTCCTAGGCTAGGACTGTGGCTCAAACCGACTTGTGTGGTCCCCAGGACTGAGCCCAGGAGCAATGCCTCCAAACTACACCTTAGCCCTCTTTTTTTATTTCTTTTTTTGCGGGGATGGAGATAGAACACAAGGGCATTCAACCTCCAAGCTACACCTCCTGCTCTATCTTTTATTCTTTGAGACAGGTCTCACTAAGTTGTGAGGGCCTCACTAAGTAGCTGAGACCGTTCATGAACCATGCTCCTCCTGTCTCGACCTCCCAAATGCTGGGATGACAAGTGTGCGCCACCACGCCCGGCTTCTTTTTTATTTTGAAATAAGATCTCACTAGGTAAATAAGAGTCTCACTAAGTTACACGGGCTGAGCTCCAACCGTCGGTCGTCCTGCCTTAGCCTCCCACGTGCGGGGACTAGAGGTGTGTGCCAGCAGGCCGGGCTGCGAGGCTGAATTCAAAACTTCATACTACGATGTTCCCGAGCCTCTCTGACATCTCTGCCCCTGGGAAGGCAGCATGGCACACAGGTACGAGGACCGGCACGAAAGGCCCACCTGGGTTCACTTCCCTATAGCTGCCGACGCCATAGGCATCCACGATGTTCTGAAATCCCTCTGTGAATTTGTTGGTCCGGATTAGAGTCGGGGGTGTTTCTTTTGTGGGGATCGTGTTCATAAATGAAGGGATGGTAGCACCGCTCTCTCTCTTTGGAGTAAAACAGCAAAAGAAAAACATTACTATCCAAGAAAGAAATTACTTCAGTGAAATCCAGCTGCCACCCTGGGCGAGCTCTGCGGCTTGTGGCAGCCTCAGCCACTCAGCGAGGCCCTTCACAATTCAGTGAGACCCTGCTCCAAAAAACAGGGAATGGCTGGGCGTGGTGGCGCGCGCTTGTGATTCCAGCGCTTGGGAGGCTGAGGCTGGAGGATCGTGGTTCGCAGACAGCCTCAGCTACTTAGTGACGCCCACCACAACTTAGTGAGACCCTGTTTCAAAATAAAGAATAAAAAATAGGGCAGGGGGTATAGCTCGATGGTCAAATGCCCCTGGGTTCCATCCCAAGACCCAAAAAACAAAACAAAAAAAAAAAAAACAGGGACTGGCCCCAGCAGGAGACCCGCACAAGTCCCACGTGTGACCCGTCAGAGGTCAGGTTACTCACTGGACGGCACCTGCGACTGGGAACTCCTGAATGACCACGGAGCCAGCTAAATCAACACGGTGCGCGCACACCGCGGGGCCAGTCATTCAAGACTAGGGAGGTTTTATTAAAGGAAAAGATAGAATCAACAGTACACAAACTTCTGCCAAAAAGGAAAGAAAAATATCTACTCATATCTACTTATCGGTGACTAAGAACTAAACCAGGAAGTAGAACTAAGACAACGGTCGCCTCTGCGTGCAGGGACCGGACACACAGGCTGCAGGGCAGGAAGAGGCCACTTTCCTGGACACACAGGCTGCAGGGCAGGAAGAGGCTACTTTCCTGGCTTTTATTTTTACATTTCTTTTTTTTTTTTGTAGTACCAGGGGTGGAACCCAGGAGCTTTTTTACCTCTGGGCTACACTCCCAGACCTATTTTATAGTTTATTTGGAAACAGGGTCTCACTACGTTGCTTCGAACCTGCGCGATTCCAAGCACTGGGATTACAAGTGTGCGCCACCACGCCCAGGGATTGAACCCAGGACATTCTACCTCTGAGTTATGCCCCCAGCCATATTTTACTTTTTGTTTTGAAACAGGGTCTTACTGAGTTGTTGAGGCTGTCCTCAAACCTGCATTCCTCTTTCCTCAGCCTCACAATTCTGGGATTATAAGCATGCGCCACTGAACCCAGCTTTCTTTTCTCTCTCCCTCTGTACTGGGGACTGAATTCCGGAGCATTCTACTTGAGAGATAGACCTCTAGCCCTATTTTATTTCTGTTTTTGAAACAGGTCTCTCTAGGTTGAAGAGAGTCTCACTGCTTGCTGAGCCTGTCCTCCAACCTGCGATCCTCCTGCGTCAGCCTCCCACATGCTTGGATTACAAGTGTGCTACACCACGCCCGGCTTTTTAGTGTTTTACTTTTGTTTTTGCAGAACTGGGAGTTAAGCCCAGGGCCACTGTACCTCCGAGCTATAACCCCAGCCTGGTTTCATTCTTTCTTCATTTTTATTTACTCATTTATTCATGTATGTACATATGTATTTTGTGGTGCTAGGGATTGAACCTAGGCGCTTTCTCCCTCCAAGCTACACCCCTAGCCTGATATTTTATTCTGTATTTTTGAAACAGGGCCTCACTAAGCGACTGAGGCTGGCTGGGGCCCCAAGACCCTCCCGTCTCAGCCTCCAAGCACAAACGAGCAGCGTGCCCCGCCACACCTGGCCATTGCTTCCCTTATAAACCACGTGAACGTGTTGTTTTTTCACAGAAGGAACCTGGGTGGGCGCAGAGCCGCGTGGAAGTCCGGACACCAACGCAGCCGCGGCCCGCGCTCACCGAGCCCTCCTCCAGCGCCCGGCGCAGGTCCTGCAGGCCAGCCTCGGGGCACCAGACCTCGGCGATGAGGCACTTGTTGGTGACGTCGAAGCTGCACATGTTCAGCATGTGGTAGATGGCTTTCATCTTCTTGACCTGGACCACGCGGGTGTACACCGACTCGGCGGCTTTGCACAGCACTTGGCGTAGGTAATCCTCGGTCTTGTGGAGCACCTGAGGACGGCGCACAGGGCGGTGGCGCAGGGCTGGCTCCGGCTCTCCCCACCGCCTACCCCGCAGGGCCCAGAGCAGCAGAAGCCATGGGCCCAGGGCCGGCGGAGGGAGCCGCCCCGCCCCGCGGCGGCAGCGTGCCAGCCTGGTTCCTGCCCCTCCCCACGCGCAGAGGCTGCTGCCCCACGCCGCCCCCACCACGCCAACCCTTCTGCTCAAGTGAGTCGGAGTCTGCATCCCGCCCCGGCAGCCACGGTCCCACAGGGCATCAGGAGAAACGTGCAGGTAAAATGACGGCCGCCGGCGCACGTGAGGCGCGGCTTTAGGAGCAAGAAGACCGACGGGTCTTTTTTTAAAGTCCCATCGCAGTTGGTTGGAGGCGCACACAGGTCATCCTGTACTTGGGATGCTGAGAGAGAATTGCAAGTTCAAGACCCATCTCAGTAACTCAGCGATACCCTGTCTCAAAATAAAGGAAAGGTCAGGGGTGCGGCTCAGCAGTAGAGCATCCCTGGGCTCAAGCCCCGCTGCCACACTGAATACAAATAGTGCCCCATCAGCAGCACTTAGGGTTCTTTTCTCTTTTGGGGTACTGGGAGTTGCGCCAGGGGCATTCTACCCCTGAGCTACACCTTCAGTCCTTCTTATTTCTTACTCCGACAGGGTCTTGCTAGGTTGCTAAAGGCCTCGCCGAGTTGCTGAAGCTGGCTTCAAGCCCGTGATCCTCCTGCCCGAGCTCCCAGGAGCCGGGCTGCTGCCAGGCCTGCTGAAGTGAAACTCCGATGCAGAGCAAGGAGGAAAGGGCATTCCAACCCGACGGAGACCGCGCTTCGACAACCACAACTTTCCATATTAAAAAAGAAAGCGCAGTCCGGCCTGGTGGGGCACACCTGAGAACCCAGTGCTCGGGAGGCTGAGACAGGAGGATCACAGGTTGGAGGACGGCCTCAGCAAGTCGTGAGACTCTCAGCAACCTAGGGAGACCTTGGGAGAATGCCCCTGGGTTCCACCCCCAGTACTCACACACACACACACACACACGCACACACACACACACACACGCGAACGAGCAAGCGCAGGACTGGGAAGCGCCCCAGCCCTGGACGGGAGGGAGCGCCGGGCTTACTCACAGTGTACAGATCTTGGATGCGAGTGTTCAGCCCCTCCTGAATCTCCCTCCGCTCCTCGGCGGTACTGGGGTAGGGGTAGATGTGGCAGTGGTAACTGGAAGACAGAATTAAACACAGGCTCAGGCCGGGCAGGACTAGACGAGCTCCTTCCAACACACGGAGGAGAATCCATTGGCCCCCGTGCCCAGCTCCTTCCAAAATGGAGTGCGCGCCGTGCGGGGCGGGCCCAGGCGCCGCACCCACCTGCCGAGCCAGCAGACTCAGCATCCCTCCCCTGCATCCAAAGCCCTCTCCTGCCGAGAAAGACTTGTTTCTAACTGCAACTCTTTGAAACTCACGAACAACCTGGTGCTGGGAATCATTAAACAGGCTAGAGACACAAAAGCCGATGCCTGTGTGCACGCGCGCACACACCCGAAAAGAAAGGGCGGAGAGCCGCGGCGCGCAGGCCCTGCTGCCCGGCCTCCCTTCTCGAGAGCCACTGCCCTGCGGGGCGCCGGGCACCCGGGCCACACCAGGGCGTGCCGAGCTATGCGCGGCACCAGCAGGCCCCACACTTCCTCTGGTGACGCCACGCCGCACAGCTGTCTCAGTTCTGAGCTAGGTGAGGCTGTTCTAATTAATGTGCACATCTATTAAAACACCAAAAGGTCTACCGGTGACACCTAAGTGACCTGCCATGCTACCCTGAGTGAGACGCAGACTGGTCAGCAGGAAGCCCCGAACCCGCCCCTCGCTCAGGAAACCAGGCTCTCAACGTCCAGTACAGTGGACGAGGGGCCCTCAAAGGTCTTGGGGGCATCTGCCTAAGTGTCCGCTTGCTGACAAGAGCAAGCCGACAGCTCCTGTGACCCGACCCAGCACTTACACACCGACGCCTCTCACCCACGGGGCCTCACTGAGCCCCAGCACCCCTGGAGAATGGACGAGGACATCGCAGCACGGCCACCGGCCACGCTAGCCCAGCGAGCTCCAAACAGGCCGAGTACCCAGAGCCCAGGCTTCCCCGAGCCCACTGAGACTCAGGAGCAGCCCGCGGGCGGCCCGAGACAACAGGCAGGACGGACCAACGCCACGTGATTCCGCCTTCAGCTCAAGACCTGAACCTTGATTCCCAGGGCCAACTCAGATCTGGGGGCATGCCAGGCGGTTTCTACTCTTTTCTTTTCTTTTTTGAGGTACTGGGGATTGAGGAACCCAGGGGCATTCTACCTCCAAGTTATATCCCCAGCCCTATTTTTTATTCTTTATTTTGAAACAGGGTCTCACTGAGTTGCAGAGGCCTCACTAGGTAGCTGAGGCTGGCCGCAAATCTGCGGTCCTCCTGTCTCAGCCTCCCAAGTGCTGAGATTACAAACGTGCGGCACCATGCCCGGTTTGGGTCTCTATTTTTAATTAACTAGTTCCCTGACAAGAGAGACGACAGATCAAATGTTTACAAACTTGGTCTTAGAGCAATAAAATCATTTAACAAAACCCAGCAGCCTCAGAGCATTTGAAATTCCAGTACTTGGGAGGCTGAGACAAGAGGACTGTAGGCTTGAGGCCAGCCTCAGCAACTTGGTCAGACTTTCAGCATCCCACGAGACCCAAAACAGAAAGTGCAAAGGGCTGGGGTGTAGCTCGGAGGTAGGAGGCGCCTGGGTTCCACGCCCAGCACCACAAACAGAACACACACACACACACACACACAAGAACCAGCAGGCACAGCGGTGCGCCCGCAGTCTCTGGCTCAGGGGGTTTAAGGGAGCTAGCACACCCCGGCGAGAGGGTGCTCCTCCTTACCAGTCACAGATCTTCTTCACCTTGTGGCCAATCTGCTCGCCCCAGAAGGATATCAAGAACACATACCATTTTATGACTTCTCCCTGCAGAGAGCAGACAGGGAGACGGGTCAGGCCTGCGCGTGTGGCCGCAGTGCGCAAGCCCGAGCTCAGGGCACGTCTGCCCGCGTCCCCCTTCGTCACGGGCAGTTGGCCCGTCTCCCCACGTTCACCCAGCTGTTCAAGCTGTCGAGTCGTCCGCGCAGCAACCCGACCGTGCGCGAGCCTGTGGCCGCCGAGGGTCCCACGACACTCACGCACCGTTTCAGGGTCCTCCAGCGACTCGTCCAGCTCCGCGTAGGTCACGATGGTGTAGCCCTTGCAGGCTCGCCACAGCATTTTCTCAAATGCTTCAACTTTTCCTTGGTGAATTAGGCCAGATACAAACCTATGGGACAAGGAAGACGACCTGGAGTCAACTGAAGGCAACAAAGGCCATCAAAGTGCGTCACAGAGCGCCAGGCAGCCGGGCGCGGGGCACAGCAGCACCTGCCTGCTGACCGTGTGCTTGAGAGCCAAGACAGGAAGATCGCAGGTTCGAAGCCCGTCTCGGCAACTTCACCAGACTCTCAACAACTTAGCAAGACTCTGAAAATAAAAACAGCCGGGCGTGGTGGCACACACCTGTAATCCCAGTACTTGGGAGGCTGAGACAGAAGGATCGCAGGTTTGAGGGCAGCCTCAGAAACTTAGTGCAACTCTGTTTCAAAATCAAAGAATAAAATAGGGTATAACTCAAGAGGTAGAATGGCCCTGGGGTTCCATTCCCAGGGGCACAAAAGAAATAAATAAATAAAAATAAAAATAAAAGGGGCTGGAAGTGTAGCTCCAAGGCCGAGCACTTCTGGGTTCACCCAGAGAACTGCCAAAAGAAAAGGTACAGCCATGAAGGCTTCCGGTTCTGGCAAAATGGCGAAGGCAACCCGAGAACCCTGCGAGTGTGAGGCACCTCAATGCAGGATGAAACGTCCTTGTATAAACGAAGCTGAAAGCCCGGCACGGGGGCGCAGGCTTGTAATCCCAGCATTAGGAGGCTGAGACAGGAGAACCTTCTGCAGACAGCCTTAGCTACTTAGGCTCTTTGCAACTCAGTGAAACCCTGTTGCAAAATAAAGAATAAAAAATAGAGCTGGGGTTGTAGCTCAGAGATAAAATGCCCCTGGGTTCCATCCCCAGTGCCACAAAAAATAAATTTTAAAAATTGCTGAGCAGAAAGAAACCCAAAAGCAGGGGGTGAAGAGCCCCGCGTCTCCAGCACACAGCCTGGACGGCCAATGGCCACCCCCAGGCCGACAGGGCGACCGGAGGCACAGAGCCGCCGGCTGCCCAAGAAGCACCCTCGCCCTGAGCTCTACAGTCGGCAGCTGGCAAACCCGCTAGACAAGCAGCGCACAGCGCCTTCTCAGCGATCACTCGCTTCCACCAGCGTCGGCTTCAGGACGCCCGTGCCCACGCCAGGAGCGCGCCCTGCTCCGCCGTGCGCCCACCTACCCCAGCTTGGCGCCCAGCCTCTGCATACAGCTGTAGTCCAGCAAAGACTCGCTCTCCAGGGGCGGGAACTCCTCATAGGTGGGCTCGAACTGCAGAGAGACCCCCGTCAGGAAGGCCGCCGCCGCGCAGGTCACGCTCCCGGGCGGCTCTGCAGAGCATCGGGGCATGGTCGGGGCACACGCGTGTGCGCCTCAGCTCTGAGACACAAGAGCGCGAGCCCACGGTGGGGCGCGCCGGGGGCAACCGTGTGCGTGTGTGTGTAACCATGTGTGCGTAACCGTGGGGGGTACACACACACACATACTTTGTGACCACCTGGAGACACTGATATAAAAGAATGGTTAAATATTAAGTCAGATTTTAATTCAAAATTGAATAAGCTAGGCCAAGTGAATTCAGAGGCGCTGTGATTACTGAAGGCCATTCTCGGGGCTCCCCGCGCCCTTACCCGCGTGCAGTGTAGCCCGGGCTCCTGCGCAGAGGAGCGCGGGGACACGCTTCTCCCTCCCGGACCCGGCTGAGCGCGGCCAGGCCGAGCAAGCCCACGCCGGAAGCCAGACCCACGGGCTCTGAGCACTCGGGCTCGCTCGGCCAGTGAGGCCTGTGCAAATGCCGCAAACCCCAAACCTCCACAGCCTGCACACACTTCCAGCCCCAAGCGTTTTGAATAAGGGCAACGCGACCCGCACGTCAACACACTGCTTTACGCTTATAATTCTAGAGGACTTTTTACCTAACTCTTAGCAATTTGGAAAAACGAAATTCTATTTAATACCTTGGTCAGTGCAACATAATTTTACATCACAGTGAGACTGGAAGTGGTAGAAACGTACGTGCACGTGTCTTGCGGTACTCCCTCCTCTACCCTCCCCACACGAGCGAGGCTGGTGAAGGAGCGCGGCCTTACTCACGCCAGCCTCCCCCTCCAGCCTCCTCCCCACCCTCTCCACTTCCTTCCCCAATCCACTTTCACTACTGACGGCTGCCTTTCGCTTCCTCTGTGTGTGTGTGTCCTGGAGATGGAACCCAAGGGTGTTCTACACCCCAGCCCTACTTTACTCTTCATTTTGAAACAGGGCCTCACTAAGTTGCAGGGGCCTCACTCAGTAGCTGAGGCCGGCTGCGAACCTTCAATCCTCCTGGCTCAGCCTCCCCAGTACTGGGATGACAGGCGTGCGCCGCCACGTCCAGCTTGAAAAACTAAATTTTAGAATTTGACTTCAATTGTTCAATTTTTCACGTAACTATAAAACGATTTTTTTCAATTGCAAATTAAAAGAATTTTATAGGCCACACCTGTAAAGATGCCTGTACTGATGGAGCACACTTTCACCCCAGTAGCTGGGAGGCGAGACGGGAGGAGCGCAGGTTCGAAGCCAGCCTCAGCTACTTAGTGAGGCTCTCGGCAACTTGGTGAGTCCCTGTTTCCAAATAAAGTATAAAAGAGGTCTGCCGGGCGTGGTGGCACACACTTGTAATCCCCACGCTTGGGAGGCAGAGACTGGAGGATCGCACTGGTTTGGAGCCAGCCTCTCTGGCTTAAGAGACCCTGTTTCCAAATAAAAAAATATAATAGGTCTGGGAGTGTAGCCCGGAGGTAGAAGGGCTTCCAGGAACCCCAATACAACCAAAAAAAAAAAAGAATATCCCTAGGTTCGATCCCCAGTACCATGAAAAATAGGGCTAGGGGTATCATTTATGAGGTAGAATTCCCCTGGGTTAAAGCCTCAGTACCACACACAAAAAAAAGATATATAAATAAATAAATAAAGCAATACAGCAGCCAGGCAAAGTAGTGCACTCCCGTCGTCCCAGTCCTTGGGAGGCTGAGACGGGAGGATGACAGGTTCGAGGCCGGTATCAGCAACTTAGTGAGGCCTTATTTCAAAATAAAAAATAAAAAGGGTTGGAGTGTAGCTAAGAGGTAGAATGTCCCTGAGTTCAATCCCCAGAGCCCAAAATAAAAAGCAACACATCAGAATGACTCGATCACGAGGACCACGCCCCTGGGCGGCCCCTGGGCGGCCCGCCTACCTCCACGCTCCTCCTCACGAAGCTCCTGGTCACCCTGAGCATGTGCGTGTACTCGATCAGCTCCAGCAGGTTCTTCCGCAGCTTCTCCTTGTTCTTGGTGACCTCTCTCAGCTCCACCTCCAGCTTCTGCAGCTGCTCCTGCGGCGCGGTGCGGCGGGGTCAGAGCAGGCTCCGGGGGGGCTCGCCTAAGTCAGCCGGCCCCTCCTACGCGCCCCAAGGCTGCGGCTGGGCCTCTCCTGCAGCCCCATCAGCCCCCTGGGCTTCGGCCTATCCGCCGCCATCCCACAGATCTACATTTTCTTTTATTCGCTACGCCAAACTTTATTTATTCTGATGGCACTGGGTACTGAACCCCGGGGGTTCTACCTCTGAGCTGCACCCCTGGTCCTTTTTATTTTTGTTTGTTTATTTTTGAAATAGGGTCTGAGTTGCTGAGAGCCTCACTACGTTGCTGAGGCTGGCTTCACACCTGTGAGCCTCCTGTCTCAGCCTCCCAAGTAGTGGACGTGCAGACATGCGCCGCCGTGCTCGGCTACTAAAACTTTACACCACTGTCCTTATCGTATTTCCCAGTCTCTAGCTTCAGAGTTCCTGTGCATTCATACTTAACACAAGTAGATGTAACAATTCCTAAAAACACAGCTGTGTGTGTGTGTGTGTGTGTGTGTGTGTGTGTGTGTGTGTGTGTTGCTGGGGATTTAACCCGAGGGCAGTCTACTTCTGAGCTACATCCCCAGCCCTATTTTAATTTTATTTTGAAACAGGGTCTCACTAGATTGCGGAGAGCCTAAGTTGCTGAGGCCGGCCACAGACCTGTGATCCTTCTGTCTCAGCCTCCCACGTACTGGGATTACAAGTGTGCGCCACCACGCCTGGCTCAAAAACAAATCTGCAGTAATTACATACAGACTAAGCATCCTTATCTATAATTAAGCATTGAATCAACAGACACAGAACGCTGTAACACACGGAGTCACGAGCGCCCACCTTCGGTCAAAGTGGCCACCACGCCACACTCATGACTTGTGCTTGGCCTGGGAAAGCCACACTGGGCGATGGCTGTGCTCACAACTGCAACATGACCAGCCCGGCCGAGCAGCCAGACTGGGTGCCCGCGTCTACACACGGGCGCAGTCCTCTGCGCCCGAGGCCTCTCGTCCCCAGGGTGAGCACTCCCTCCCAGGCAGCCGAGCAGCTGGCGACAGAAGGGCCTCGGCCACGCCATGCTCGTCGTCCTAGGGACTCTGAGGAGCCGGGAAGCCGGTTCCTCAGTGACCGACTCTAAAATGGCTAGACTAGAAGCTGGGCGGACAGTGCACAGGGAGATGCTAGGAGACACCGGGGTGTTCTCCCGGGGACGGCTTTCCCCGAGACACTCAGTCGGCCAGGACAGGGCGCTCGGTGTGCCACCTCTGTCCACTGACCTACACTAACCCATCACCTTCCCTGCCTCGGAAAACTGCGCTAGGGAGAAGCCGAGACAGCAGGACCGCGTTCAAGGACAGCCTCAGCACCATCGCGAGACTCTCGGCAACCTAGCGAGACCGTTTCCAAACAAAAAGGAAAAGGGCTGGGGCGCAGCGCAGGGTAGACCGGCCCTGGTTCAGTCCCCAGTACCAAAGCTAAGGCACGGAAAATCCCACAACGAACTTCCTGAAACACCGCATAACAGTTTTTGTTTGGGATTTTTTCTTTAGGTGTGGGAAGGAAGAATACTGGGGATTGAACCTAGGAGCATTTTACCTCTGAGCTATACCCCCAGCCCTTTCAAATTTTTTTTCTTTAAATTTTGAAACAGATTCTCACCAAATTGCTGAGGCTGGGCTCAAAGCTGCCACCCTCCAATGTCAGCCTCCCAAGTACTGGGATTACAGGCCTGTGCCACCACGCCCAGCTCCTCTGACAGATTTGGTGACCTAATTCTCATAAACCTCCATCCACCAGCCCCAGGAAGGGAGCGCCTGTCTACGTCATCAAAAACAAAACGGAACTTCGGCTAAAATTTATCATGGACAATCACTGAGAGTTAACCAGAATACTGTCCTTTAATTTTCATTCTGTGGTTTTGAAAAGGCAGAAAAGAATTAGAAAATATTGACAGGAAGCAGGCAGCGCCCAAGACCGAAGGCTTCCAGTTTCTTGGGGCTCGAGTTACCTGCATCTCCAGGACCTGCTTCAGCGGTGGCGCTGGAGGACTGGCCTCTCCCTCGGGCAGGGGGATGTCGGCTCTGGTGATCTCCTGCACCAGGTACACTGGGAACGCAGAGGGAAAACAGATTAGACACAAGCAGTCTTTCGTTAGTGGTACTGGGACTGAACTCAGGGCATTGTCTCTGCTATACCCTCAGCCATATTTTACTGTTATTTTGAAACAGGACCTCACTAAAGTGTGAGGCTGACTGAGAGCCTGCGATCCTCCTGTCTGTCTCCCAAGTACTAGGACTGCATGCATGCACCACCAAGGCTGGCTTTAGTTTTTATTCTGAAACAGTCTCACTAGGTTTCTGAGGGCTTCACTAAGGTGAGTTGCTGAAGTGGCCTCAGACCTACCACCCTCCTGCATCTAAGCCTCCAAACGCCAGGGTTACGGGTGTGCCATCATGCCCCGCTACTAGAACACACTTTAGTCAGAACTTACTTTCTTTCTTTCTTTCTTTCTTTCTTTCTTTCTTTCTTTCTTTCTTTCTGGTACTAGGGATGAAACCCAAGGGCATCCTACCTCCAAGCTACACCCCCAGCCCTATTTTTTATTCCTTATTTTGAAACAGGGTCTCACTGAGTTGCAGAGGGCCTCACTAAGTAGCTGAGGCTGGCCGAGAACCACGATCCTCCTGTCTCAGCCTCCCGAATGCCAGGATCACAAGCGTGCCCACCGCGCCCGGCTATTCAGAGCATTTCCAATCACAGCTTTCTAAATGTACAAGAGCCTTGCTGTTTCAACTGCCTTGTGAGCCACTCTCTGCAACTTCATCCAGAGATCTGCAAGATAATGTTGCCTAGAGACTGGCACCCAGTGGTGAAACAAACAATAATCTGCAGAAACATGTGCTGAAATCCCCCGAGTTATTTTCATTTCCAAACCTGGGGGCAAGGAGCCTTTGAGCCCTGCACCCGCAGAATGAGGCAGACAGCGAGGGTGCTCGGGGAGGGCAGAGCCGACCCACGCGGCAGAGCTGCGCAGGCCCCGGGCCAGCAGCCGGGCTCCTCGGGTCCTCGGGGTGAGGCCGCCCCCGGGAGCGGGCCTCAGCAGCAAGCCCGCCGGGGCAGGGCCGCCCTCACACGGGCTGGGACTCGCTGCTTCGTGGCACGCGCTGCACGCACGAGCTTTAGTTTATTTCAGGCCCATGAAGAGCCCTCTGCTCAGTCACATACCTGCAAAGCCATTACCAGACACAGCGGGAGGGAGGGATAAAGGCGCAACTGTCTTTACAGGACAGCAAAGGGAGTAACGGGGCTGAAGAGCCTTGAGGCGGGTGTGAATCATTTAAACCAACTCACTCCTCGATCAACTTGAGTCCTTTTATTTGTATATAAACGCATATGTACATATACGTATACACACTATGGGGGGTACTGGGTGTGAACCCAGAGGAATTCCACCTCCGAGATATACCCTGGCCCTATTTTATTGTTATTCTGAAACAGAATCTCACTACTTGCTAAGGCTGTTCTCAAATCGGCACTCCTCCTGCCTCAGCCTCCCAAGTACTAGGATTACAAGCCACTATACCCAGCTTTGGATTTTTTTGTGTGTGTTTTTTTTTAAAGAGTACTGGAGATGAAACCCAGGATCTTTCTACCTTCGAACTACACCCCCAGCCCTATTTTTTCTTTATTTTTAACCAGGGTCTCACTGAGCTGCAAATGGCCTAAGTAGCTGAGGCTGTCAGCGAACCACGATCCTCCTATCTCAGCTCTCCAATACTGGGATGACAAGTGTTATCCTGGCTTGGTTTTCAAGTCTGCTTTTTTTCTTTTAGGGGGAGGTACTGAGGATGGAACCCAGAGTCCTTCTATCTCCAGCCCTATTTCTTACATTTTTTATTTGGAAAGAGGGTCTTGTTAAGTTGCTGAGAGCTTCACTAAGTAGCCAAGGCTGGCTTTGCACCTGCAATCCTCCTGTCTCCGCCTCCCAAGAACTGAGATTATAGGTGTGAGCTGCCACGCCCAGCTACCTTTGCCCTGATTTTAAAAACTTCATTCCAAATATACAACCCAGCCCGGTGTGGTGGCGCACATTTGTGATCCCAGCATCCAGGAGGCTGAGACCGGAGGATCGCGGTTCGCAGCCAGCCTCAGCTACTTAGGCCCTCTGCAACTCAGTGAGACCTGGTTTCAAAATAAAGAATAAAAAAATAGGGCAGAGGGTGTAGCTCAGAGGTAGAATGCCCCGGGGTTCCATCCCCAGACCCGCACGCGCACACGCGCGCACACACACACACACACACGCACACACAGAATGGGAAATGAACGCACCCAGTATCCGCTCCAGCTCCTCACACCGCTTCACTTCACCAACGAATTTTCTTTGGAAAGAACTTACATTCTGGTTGAGCTGAAAAAAAAAAAAAAAGGATAAAAATTTGCTTTACATTTCTAAAATTTAAAAATAAGTTTATTTTGTATTAACTTACTCTTTCCCCTTTTTGGTGCTGGGATTCTACGCTGGGGCTCAGGCGTGCTAAGCATATCCTCTACCTGAGCCACACCTCTCATCCCTAAAATAACTTCATCTTTTAAATAAGATGTCACTGGCAAGGGTTTGGAGAAAAGTCTATTCTCCCGCACTGCTGAAGGGGGACTAAACTGCTACGGCTCCTTTGGGCAGCGTCTTGGCAACTGTTAATCAAAAAGGCCTAAAAAAAATACCTCTTGGCCCAGAAACATCCCATGAAAATATTTAACTTGAGAGAAAAAGAAACAGGTATGAACAAAAATTTAAGACTGTCAACCTCAGGAACAAAGAAAACTACTAACTCGAACGTCCGACAATAGAAAACTGGTCGGAAATCATTGACCAGATCCATTCCATCGAATAGTACTCAGCAACGAACTGCAACAAATCCCTGAGACAGGAGTCTTGGAAACAGACACTGGGAAGAACCCAGATGCAACAGGGCTCACTCTGCGCGAGCCAGGGCTCCGACACCCAAAACAGGCTGCTGCAGAGACAGAACGGAGAGCGGCGGCGGCCTGAGGCTGGGGCAGTGACGAGGACCAACGGTGCCCAGGGACAAGGGAGTCACAGGACGGATGGAACGCCCCTCCAAGCTTACCAGTCACAATGGCTGCGCAAAAACCACTAGACGGTATAACTCGAAGTGGGTGAGTTTTATGATGCACCTTAGTAAAACTGCATAAAAATTACAATTTGGCCATACATTATGTACTTATTAAAATGTTGTTTTTAGCCGGGCATGGGGGCGCACGCTTGTAATCCCCGCTCTCGGGAGGCAGAGACAGGAGGATCGCCCAGGTTCGAAGCCAGCCTCAGCTACTTAGTGAGGCTCTCAGCACCTTAGTGAGACCCTGTTTCCAAATTAAATATAACATAGGTCTGGGAGTATAGCTCAGAGGTAGAGAGCCTCTGGGTTCCACCCTCAGTACTACCAACAAAAAAAAAAAAGAAATTGTTGCTTTAAATTAGCCAGGAGGCATGGTAACTCACTTGTCTCAGCATTCGGGAGGCTGAGACAGGAGGATCCGGGTTCACAGACAGCCTCAGCTACTTAGTGAGGCCCTTTGCAACTCAGTGAGACCCTGTTTCAAAAATAAAGACTGGGGGTGTAGCTCGGAGGTAGAATGCCTGAGTTCCATCCCCAGTACTGCTAAATAAATAATAAATGAATGAATAAATAAATACATAAATGTGCAGCTAGGCGTAGTGGCGCACGCTTGTAATCCCAGCATTCTGGAGGCTGAGACTGAAGGATTGTGGTTCCTGGCCAGCCTCAGCTACTTAGTGAGGCCCTCTGCAACTTAGTGAGACCCTGTCCCAAAATAAAGAATAAAAAATCGGGCTACAGGTGTAGCTCTGAGGTAGAATGTCCTGGGTTCCATCCCCAGTGCAACAGGGGGGAAGTAAAGCACAGATGAGCACCCCCAGTTTCGCTTCTGCTGATCACCGTCTCGCTCATTTCTGGAGGTGCGTCTGGCCCTAAAGTCACCACTTCAAGCACCTAATGAGTCAGATGCAATCTGCGAGTACAGAACCAGGGCCGCGAACAGGAAGCCATGCATCAAGGGCTGTCCCCACCACACGCCGCCTCGGGCTCGCGCTTCCTTTCTGTTTCTTCTAAGAGTCAGACAGCATCACTGAGTGCTGCGGGCCTCCGCTGGCCCGGAGCCTCGTCTCGGCCTCCCAGGCGCCAGGGTTACGGGCACACGCCACCACGTCTGGCCTCCAGTTTCCTTCCTTCAGTAGCAAATACTGCTTAACTCTAATTGAATGTTTGCCAGTTTTACAAATAGAATCTCTTTTTCTTTTGTGATACTAGGGATTGAACTCAGGGACACTCCAGCTCCGAGCTACCGGCCCTTTTCGTTTTGAAGGTCTTGCTCGGTTGCTAAGAGTCTTGCTTTGTTGCTGAGGCTGGCCTCGAACCTATGATCCACCTCAGCCTCCTAAGTACTGGGTTTACAGGTGTGCACCACCACAGCCGGATGACAAAATCTTAGTAGAGAGGTGGACACCTGTGGCAACGGTGCAAACAACACTGGGCTTGCCATACACCGCGAGCAGCAGCTCACAGACACTGCTTTTCTGTTGTGTGAATTATCTTACAGTTCTGAGGGTTTTTTCTTTTAGGGTGGTGGTTACACTGATTCAAAGCTAACGGCATAAAGTCATTTTAACTTATTTTTTTTTTAAACTGAGATGGGCATTCTACGTCTGAGCTACACCCCCAGCACGTATGTATGTATGTATGTATGTATGTATGTATGTATGTATTTGCAGTACTGGGGATTGAATCCAGAGGCATCTGACCTCTAAGCTACACCTCCAGCCCTATTTTTTATTTTCTGTTTGAAACAGGGTCTCGCTAAGTTGCAGAGGGCCTCACTAAGTAGCTGAGGCTGGTCAAGAACCTGGGATCCTACTGTCTCAGCCTCCCAAATACCAGGATTTTAGACATGTACTAGCACGCCCGGCACTTAACCCAGAAGCCCGGGCAAAGGTGACCTGTGCTGTATATGCTGACACTCCACTGGTATCTTCCGGGGCCAGCTGCTGAACTTACCCCTTTGGAGACCTGCGCTTCCTTCCCGGGACCTGCTCCTTCCCCTCCCAGGTATGTACACACACACACACACACACACACACACACACACAGCCGGAAAGGCTGCCTGCAGTGAGCTCTCTACAAAAGCGTAAGCCAAGAGCCAGGACTGCTGGCGCGCAACACACACACACACACACACACACACACACACAGCCGGAAAGGCTGCCTGCTGTGAGCTCTCTGCTCCAGCCACACAGGGAGCTGTAGCGTTTCAATT
The DNA here is from genome assembly GCF_963383645.1 of Muscardinus avellanarius. Classification (NCBI taxonomy): domain Eukaryota; kingdom Metazoa; phylum Chordata; class Mammalia; order Rodentia; family Gliridae; genus Muscardinus; species Muscardinus avellanarius. The sequence continues at coordinate 2,570,222 of NC_137807.1, read as the reverse complement.
TTCTTTTCCTTCTGACAAAGGGAACAGCACTTTCTTCCTTCACAGACTCAGTTGAAAAGGATCCCAAGTACAGCCCGCCGCCTCATGTCATGGCACCTGATGAAACCCAAGTGTTTGGTGATTAGAGCCTTTGTTCAAACCCCTAAGATCGAAGCGTGATAAGTGTCCTGCTTGGTACTAAGTGGATGGAATAAATCTGCCCTTTACAAAGAAGGGAGCCCATCACCCCTGCCACTGCTGCCTGGGTCCTTGGCCTCCTCGAGGCACAGCAGGGGAGGGGTCGCAGGGCGGGAACCAGGAACCAGGAAGAGCCGCTCCTCCCTGCACCCTGGCCTGTCACTCCGGAGTTTCCCCACAAAGTACAACCAGGTCACGGGCCAACCCCAGGTTCACCGATATCACATCCTGGGCATGGAGGTTCCCTCTGGAGATTAAGGCGCCTTCAGAAAGATAAAGGGGAAGGCCAGGGTGGTGGCGGCCCGGGAAAGCGATGGGCCTGAGTGGATCTCAGTTCCGTCCGTGTGAGGTCCTGTGTAAAGCCTCCTCGCACTCTCCGTCCGCCCCGCGCCCCCTCATCACCGCGCGTCACCCCCCTTATCACCGTCCTGCTCGGAGAGTTCCCAGCACCTTATCCAGTGCCCGAGCCGGGCAGGCACTCGTTAACAGCGTGTCCGTCCATTCCACAAACGCCTATTGATGGCAGCAGATGCCAGGGCCCGTGCTACGGCTTGGCCAACGTGGAGAGGACAGGCCAAGCGAGGTCCGGGGTGGGGACGGACAATGAACAAGTCCAGGGACGCGTGCACGCTGTCTCCAAGTACCAGCTGGGGCGATGGCTGCCGCTCCTCAAGGCCGACTGCAGCCCCCCGCGCTCATCAGCGACGCCCGAGGGCGGTCCTCGGGAGTGGTCGTCCCTCCCGCGTTCCTCCTGGCCCTCCACCCGGCCCCTCTTCTCCCACTGCCACTCGGGGCTCAGCCCAAGGCCCCTCCCGGGGAGGCCCTCCATGCCCGCCCCCTCCCCAACTCCCGGCCACCGAGCCGGCGCCGACCGGCCCGCCTGTCCCTTCGCCGCAGGCATCTCCTGGCTCGGGTGAGCGCGCCCCGACCCCTAAGTTCCCAGGGGCTCCCAGCGGCCCCGGGGCCCGGCCGTCCCCGCCGCACTCACGTCTCGGAACTGGACCAGGCCCTTCTCGCCCAGGGCGCTCAGGCACTCGTAGGCCGTGCCCGACTGCAGGAAGAGCTGCGCCAGGCACATGGGCTCGCTCCGGAACAGGGACCCCATGGCGGCGGCGGCGCCCCGGCCCGGCCTCGCGCGTCCTGCCTGCGGCCTGGCCGCCGCCGCGCACCAGAGCTCGCCGCCCGGCCGCCCCGGCCTGCCCCCGGCCCGGCCGCCGCCGCCGCGCCAGGCCCCGCCCCCGCGCGGCCGGTTCCGGTTCCGCCCCCGCGCGCCGGCCGGCCAATGAGCGCCCGCCCCGCGCCGGCCGGCCAATGAGCGCCCGCCCCGCGCCGGCCGGCCAATGAGCGCGCGGGGCGGCGGCGGGCCGACCACGCCCACCCGCTCCGCTGCACTGAGCGCCGCGGGGCGGACCGGGCTGCCTGGGCTGTGCGGGTCGCTTTTGTTTTGCTTTATTTTGTTATACTGGGGATTGCGTCCAGGGGCGTTCGACCTCCCAGCCACACCCCCGTCCCTTTTCATTCTTAATTTGAAACAGGGTCTCGCTAAATTGCGGGGGGTCTTTAAGTGATGGAGGCTGGCGTCGAACTTATCCTCCAGTCTCAGCCTCAAAAACATTGGGATAAGAGGCGTGCGCCACCGCGCCCGCTGCCAGTGGGTTTCTTTCGGCGAGGCTTCCCGAGTGTGCGGGACGCTGTTAGCCCGCTCCGAGGAATCACTGGGTTCTGAGCATCCCGGCCGCGGGGTGGCCAGCCCTGGACACCCGCCCTGGCGTGGGCCCTGCCAGCGTGGTGAGCTGCCTCCCGCGGTCTGGCCCCAGCCCAGAGCTGATGTGAGCCGCTGCTCCGCCCAAACTCCCAGCTGACCCCGATTCCTTCGCCCAGAACCCCACCACCACCTCAGCCGAGAGGCCGCTGTCCCTGGTCCCTAACTAAGGTCGCCCTCCTCCCCACGGCCCCGCTATCTGGAATTCTCTCTGCCAGGCCTCGGAGCAGGACACTGTTCCATCCACGGTGGTATGTCCAGGCCTGGCTACAGTGGCCCTTCAATTAAATATTTAGCCGGGCTTGGTGGCACACGTCTGTAATCCCACTGCTTGGGAGGCAGTGACAGGAAGATTGCAGGTTCAGAACCAGCTGGAGCAATTTAGTGAGACCTTGCCTAAAAATAAAATAAAATAAAATAAAATAAAATAGGGCTGGAGTTGTAGCTCAGAGGTGGACACCCCCCCACATACCGCCCAGTTCAATCTCCAGCATCTGTATAAGCCACAGGAATGGTTTGTTTGTTTGTTTGTTTGTTTATTGGTGGTACTGGGGTTCCTGGAAGCCCTTCTACCTCTGGGCTACACTCCCAGACCTATTTTTATATTTTTTTATTTGGAAACAGGGTCTCTTACGCCAGCGAGGCTGGCTCTGAACCAGCGCGATCCTCCTGTCTCCACCTCCTAAATGCAGGGATTACAAGCGTGCGCCACCACGCCCAGCAACAGGAATGGATTAAATTCACAGAACACTTCAGAGCCTTCTACCAAAAGAAAACATTTCATTTATTAAAATGGCAAAGAGGCCTGTAGGACTAACAAGTCATCGACGTGAGGATCCAGAATCTTTAAGAAGGCGTAGCAGAGCCGGGCACATGGTGTGCGCCTGTGATCCCAGCCTCTTGAGAAGCAGAGACAGAGGATGGCAGACTTAAAGCCAGCCTTAGAAACTTAGCAAGGCTCTCAGCAACTAAGACCCTGTTTCCAAATTAAAAATAGGCCTGGGGTGCAGCTTAGAGGTTGAATGTTCCTGAGTTTAATCCCCAGCCCCGTGCGTACACACACACTTCAACTTAGCAGAGACAACCCGAATGGCACACACTTCTCATCCCCACCACTTGGGGGGATAAGGCAGGAGGATGGGAGGTTGAAGGCAACTTAGCCAGACTCTCCCTCAAAAAATAAAAAGGGCCAGCTGGGCATGGTGGCGCAGGCTTGTCATCCCAGCACTTGGGAGGCTGAGACCGGAGGATCGCGGTTTGTGGACAGCCTCAGCTACTAAGTGAGGCCCTCCGCAACTTAGTGAGACCCTGTTTCAAAATAAAGAATAAAAAAAATAGGGCTAGGGGTGTGTAGCTCGGAGGTAGAATGTCCCTGGGTTCCATCTCCAGTGCCGGAAAAAAAAAAAAAAAAAAAAAAAAAAAGACGACTTAGTAGGGGCTGGTCTGCGAGAGCCACGCTCTACACACTCTGGTCCAGGGGCTGCTGAGGCTCAGCGCCAGCGTGAGGAAAGACAGCAGCAGCAGGCCCTTGGCGAGGCGCTGGGAGTACGGCTCCCCTGCAAGAGCACGAGAACAGAGAGGTGGTGTCACTTCATACAGCTTCGGTAATCATCCAGGCGGAAGTAGGACAAACGAGTGACGGTGACCATTTCAGTATGGGTACCTTTTTTCCCCTTTTACGCCTTTTAAGTTTTCCGTGACATTTACGCATTATTTTTCGTAATTCTTACTTGCTATCATTGTTTGCAGAAATCTGTTTTGGCCTACCTTGATAGTACTGGGTCAGTGGATATAGAAGCTGCGGCCAGCACACGTCGTTTCTGTTACAGTCGTACTCTGTAAAGTTGATCTGGAATCTGCAAAAGGTTCTTGAAGGTTACAACAGAAACAACAAGCAAAAGCTCAGAGCTTAATGAAAGGAACCGCTTCCCACCAACAATGTTAGCGAGGTTGGCAAACGGATTACCTTGTCCGGGGGCGGGGCAGCTGTGCAGGTATTTTAATAAACCGGACGGCTGCACCGATGGGGAGAAGGTCAGCCTTATCTTCACAAGGAAGGCCACACTGGTACTGCCAGCTCACTGTGGAGAACCTGGGGGAAAAGGACCTTGCAGGCGACACCGCCGCCTCCACACCCAGCCTGCTCAGCGCCGGGGAATCTTGTGTCGCACACATCTTCAGGTACAGGCCTGAGACCGCGAGGAACCCCGGGGCCCCGCCACCGGCTGCAATCACGGCTGGCCGCCATCTCCTCCTTCCCGGCCATCTCATTTTATGTGCTTTTACAGGAAACTTACCACTGGTTTGTCTCAAACAATATGGTAACAATAGCTAGCCATTTACTGTTCGATACAATAACATAGCTATCCATAAGCACAGAACTAAGGTGTCTTTTATGTGTGTGGTACTGGGAATGGAACCCAGGGCATTCTACCTCTGAGCTACACCCCCAGCTCTATTTTATTTTTTATTTTGAAACAGGGTCTCACTAAGTTGCTGAGGGCCTTGCTAAGTTGCTGAGGCTGGCCTTGAACCTGCGGTCCTCCTGTCTCAGCCTCCCAAGTATTGGGGTTACAGGCATGTACCACCACCCCTGGCTACTAAGGAGCCTTATACACATCACCTCGTGTATTCTTCAAAAGAGTACTATTAGGTGGCTTTGGAGATTAGCATCTGTTATTCCTGCCTATCCAGAGACCCTTTTCCTTTCCAGTGATAACTATACCCCAACTTACCCTTGGGGAACCAGCACTCCGCATTCTCAGTCCAGTAGACCAGAAGGCACCAGCCTCAGCCTAGGGGGCTGGCCCATCACCTGAGCCTAACCAATCAGAGCTGTCTATTACCCCGACCACAGTGATTAGTTCAGTAAGGATCCCATGACCCAAACTGAACCAATAAAAATCTGCCCAAATCCTTTCTGAGAAACGGGCCTCTCTTCCACTAGAGAAAGTTGCTAAATGATGCTAGTAGGAATTACTGGTGTTCATTTTAGCCATCCTCTGAGCTACACTCCCGCCCTTTTTATTCTTTTATTTTGAAACAGGGCTGCACTAAGTAGCTGAGGCTGGCCTTGAACCTGCGATCCTCCTGTCCCTGCCCCACAAAAGTACTGGGATTGCAGACATGCACCGCCATGCCGGCTCATCCTTGCCATCTCTTGAGCAGGACCTCCTTGAGAACAAAGCTGACCGAAGGGAAAAGGAGCCACAGATGAAGAGAAAAAGACCCCTGCGCACACAGGCAGGGAAACTGCAGCCCCAGCACCTGAAGAAGCGGCCCAAGTCCAGCCATCAACAGGACCTGCCTCTCGGCCGCCAGTCTCTAAACATGGCGTGCTGTTAGCAAGCTGCCCCCGTCCATGGACTTCTAACTAGGCTAGCTAGCACTGGGTAGCCCTTATTCATCTTTGAATCCCCTGAAATACTTTGCAGACGCTCTCACACACAGCTTTAGAAAGCTTGTGAGGACAGGCTCCCATTATAAACACAGTATAAATAGTCCACTAATACATATGTATTAGCATATTGCTAATAATTGCAATTTGTAAAGAAAGAATCTTCATAGCCTTTCCCTACTACCGAGGGTGTGAAACTCCACTTGTCCCAGAGGACCAGACCTCGTCTCGACGCCGAGGATCTGCGGCTGAGCCAGCCCCTCCACCACGCCAGCGTCGGAGAAGAGGATGCGGACGTCCAGCCGCGCAGGGAGGTCAAGGCAGCGGCCATCTGCGTTACCAGACTGGTCAGCGAGTGCGTCCGGGGCATCGATGCCTACGGGAAGATGAGTTGTACATTTGGGAAAGAACAGTTTAACAGCACATTTCCTCCGATGTGATGTTATTGAAAGATAAAGGAGAGAGTGTTGGGGTCCCCATTACTATGGCTCTCATCCTGATGGGCTCCAGGTGTCGCTCTGCCAACCGGGACAAGGTGGACGCAGGGACTAACTAACCAGGATGGCGTTGGAAATGTTTCCTGCAACGGTAAATCAGTCACAAGACTTTAGAAGTCCCGCCCCCATGGTAAAAGCAGACAGCGATGGCATTCCGTCGCAGCCCCTGAAGCCACCTTGCCTTTGGACACGTAATGGCGGTAAAGGCCAGGCTGTTGGCGTCCTGGAGCACGATGGGAAAGCAAATACTAATTTTCAGTCACTCCATTTTCTTTTAACTAACAGTGTTGCTTTTATAAGCTACAAAGCCAGCTCTCAACTGCTCCTGTTCCTGGCTCCCCAAAATAGCAGGCAAACTGTTGTGCTTGTGAATCTACAACCCCTTCAGGCTTTCCTTCGCAGAGACCGTTATCTTAGAACTTCATATGAACTTCCTCTTAAAAGACAGAAAGAGCTGGGCGTGGTGGGCACGCTTGTAATCCCAGCACTTGGGAGGCTGAGACCGGAGGATTGCAGTTCATGGACAGCCTCAGCTACTCAGTGAGGCCCTCTGCAACTCAGTGAAACTCAGTTTCAAAATAAAGAATAATAAAAAAAATATAGGGCTGGTGGTGTAGCTTGGAGGTAGAGAGCCCCTGGGTTCCATCCCCAGGACCACAAAAATAAATAAAAATCATGAATAAGAGGAAAGTGCTGGGAAGCCCCTGCTGGAGGGTGACTCCTGGACACTGTCCAGCGAAGGCAGCAACAGGGCCGCCTGCGTCAGCCCCCGGGGCCAGCTGCAACTGGCCGCGTGACGCTCGGTCCAGATGGCCGACTCCACTGGACCGTGAAGCACCCAGCTGCGGTTGGAGTGCTGAGAAGACTGGCTGCGTCGGGCACACTGGAGAGTCCTGCCTGGATTTCTGAGACCCCAGCTCTTGGACCGCTCACCCGGCGCTGGTCCCTCCAGCTCACCCTGTGCAGGCCGCCTCTCGGGACGACACTGCTCTGCCGGGAGCTGAGCGGGTCGGCCTTGACCACACACCCTCGAGTTCTGTGACTCCATGGAGCCCTCCAGGGGAGACCGTGACCTCGACTGTCACCGTGACTTACGGATTATCTCCAGCCAGCCGTCACTCAGCTCCTGATAATTGGAGTTGCCTCTCATTGCGACATGAGTTGCTTGAATTAATGACTCAAGCCTTTCAATAACATTCTCCCTGCAAGAGAGGAGGCCGTCCGCCCTCAGCCCGCGGCCAGCAGCTTTAGGCCCAAAGCCCTTTCCCATGAGGTGCCTAAGTAAAAGTCTGCCCAGAACTGGCATTAAAAACTGGTGGGGACAGCCGGGCGTGGTGGCGCACGCTTGTTATCCAGGACTTGGGAGGCTGACAGGAGGATGAGGGTTTGAGGCCAGCCTCAGCAACCTAGCAAAGTACAATGCCCCTGGGTTCCACCCCCAGTACTGCAAAAACTAAATAAATAAATAAATAAATAAATAAATAAATAAATAAATAAATAAATAAATGGGGCTGGAAGTGTAGCTCAGAGGCAGAATGCACCAGTGCTCAATCTCCAGTACCATAAAAATAAAATAAAATAAAAATAAAGTTAAGGAGTTCAGGCTGACCATGAACCTGTGATCCTCTTGTCTCAGCCTCCCAAGTACAGAGACACAAAGTGTTTTATAAAGGTCTGAGTTGTAGCTCAGTGGTAGAGTGCTTGCCCAGCAAACACAGGCCTGGGATTCAGTCCCCAGGACTGAGTGTGTATGTGTGTGTGTGTGTGTGTGTGTGTGTGTGTGTAAACCTTTCAAAGCCACCCCTACAATGAAGTGGATACTTTTACATACCAGAGTTTAAGTAGCATTTAAATGTTAATGCACCAATTATACCTGGCTCTGGCCCTCTTTTACATATTCTGAGTAAGAGTTTCAAACAACCTGAACAGCCTTCAGCAGAGGGCTCTGCCTGAACGTGGATGGAGCAGGTTTCATCCCAAGTTAAAGCTCACTTTCCAACAGTCCATGGTGGAATCTACTCTGTAGTGCGAGTATATATTTATTCTTACTCTTTTTCATTTTTTCTCTCTTCCTTTGTTTTGGTGGTCCTAGGGATTGGATTTAGGGGCATTCCGCCTCTGAGCTACCTCTAGCCGGATTTTAGCAGCAGGGTCTTGCTAAATTGCCGAGGCTGCGATCCTCCTGTCTCTGCCTCCCGAGTCCTGGGACTGAAGGCGCGCGCCGCCATGCCCCGCCTCCATTCATTTCTCACCCTCGCTGTTTCTGCTGTTTCTAACCTTCCACGGCCGCGTTTTCAGTCTGCGTGTAGCATTTTAACTTTAAGCAAACCTTCTGAAATGCAGATAACCTTGTCGCTGAGACTCACCGGAGCTGACTGCAGTTTTCTTTCATCCCAACCTCCAGAAGGCACCCGGAGACAGCGTTCTCTCCAAACAAAATGGGTCTCAATGCTGCCGATGTGCACAGACCCCTTCCAGCTGTGAAAGAAAACAATTCTCTTCTTACTGTTTTTGCTAAGTAAAAGTAAAGATGGCCCAGGCGTGACGGCGCATGCCTGTCATCCCAGGACTTGGGAGGCCAAGGCAGGAGGATCGCAGGTTCGAGAACAGCCTCAGCAACTTAGTGAGACTCGCAGCAACCTAGTGAGACCTTGTTTCAAAATAAAAAAGAAACTTGAGCCGGGGGTGAAGCTGGAGGCAGAATGTCCCTGGGTTTGATCCCCGACAGCCCTCCACACACACACAAAGTGAAAATCTTTGAAAGTTTTTCCTGGAAAACACGAAGTAGACATAAGGTTTCCAGTTTTCAGAACTAGCATCAGTGCTGCTCTAACCCTCTCAACGGGGGACACAGGGCCTTGCTGCGGGGTTTTCCTGGCCGGTTCTCACCGGCCATGTGTTCTGCACATGACCACCCCATGCCTCGGCAGCGTGGGGACTACCACGGACACACAGAGCTTCCCGTGCCGTGGGAAGCTGCTCAGGGCTCTGCTCAGCACCTTCTTGGGATCTGGCAAAGGGGCTCTCACTCCAGACTCACGTTTAAATATCATGAATAACTAGCACGTCAGGTACAAACCACATTAACAGTCATTATTAAAAAGCCAGAAGGCCGGGCGTGGTGGAGCATGTTTGTAATCCCAAGATTTGGGAGACTGAGACAGGAGGATCGCAGGTTCGAAGCCAGTCTCAGCTACTCAGTAAGGCCCTCTGCAACTTAGTGAGCTGGAGGTGTAGCTTGGGGGTAAAATGCCCCTGCGTTCAATCCCCAGTACTGCAAAAACCAAAAACAAAAACAAACAAAAACCAGGGCTTCACTAAATTGCCAAGGCTGGCCTCAAAACTGTGATCCTGCTGGCTAGGCCTCCCAAGTCCTGGGATTACAGGCATGCGCCACCATGCCTGGCTATGAAAATATTTCTAACTTTAGTTTATCAGAGGCTAATCATAATGGTCAAACCGGTTTACCTGATTGCCAAAGGTGTAAAGTTGTAACGTTATTCATCTCGTTGATATTTAGAGCTCGGACAGGCTTGCCAAGTTGGTAACCTAAACAAAGGCCACAAATGAGAATTAGCACCTTTCCTCTGGAGGATTCTAGCAGGGCAAGGGCTACGTCATCAGGTCACGTGAGAAGGAAGTGCAGTGAGAGCCAATGACGGCAGGCTCTGCGCCACGCCCTCCAGCGAGAGCCAATGACGGCAGGCTCTGCGCCGCGCCCCCGAGCCTTAGCCCCAGGACATGGAGTCTGACACCAGAGGACTACAAGTTGGAGGACAGCGTCAGCAATGTGTAAGACCCCGTTTCAAAGTCAACTATGAAACAGAGCTAAGGGTAGAGCTCAGAGGCATAATGTCCCTGGGTTCAATCTCTAGTACCCAAAATAAATAAATAATAAATAACAAGTAAATAAAATACCCTTAAGAGAGGCTGTCACCGTCACTGGGTTTGGCTTTGGTTTTGGTGCTGGGGATGGAACCCACCCAGAGCCGCTCCATCTCCAAGCTACACCCCCAACCCCACTGAGTTTTAATTTTGAAACAGGATCTCCCTAAATTGCTGACACTGGCCTCAAACCTCGAATCCTCCTGTCTCAGCCTCCCAAGTACTGGGATTACAGGCATGTGCCACACTGCCCAGATGGCTTTTTTGGTTTGGTTCTTAACAGATGCAGAAATCCATGTGACTTTTACTACGCTTTAGAAGTGAAATGAGCAAGCCGGGCGTGATGGCACACCCTTGTAATCCCCGCGCTTGGGAGGTGGAGACAGGAGGATCCCAGTTTTGCAGCCCTCAGCAAGTTAGCGGGATTCTCATCAACTTGCTTAAAAATAAAAATAAAATAAGACTGAGGTGCATAACCCAAAATAAGACTGAGGTGCATAACCCAAGATTCAATTCCCAGTACCACAAAAAAAATAAAAAAATAGGGCTGGTGTGTAGCCTCGAGGTAGAATGCCCCTGGGATCAGTCCCCAGAACAACAAAACAAACCAAAACAAACCAAAGAGCCAGTAGCTAAGAGCTAAAGGGAAAGAATTTGCTCAGACAGCAGCTTGCTCTATTTTTTTTTTTTTTTTTTTTTTTTTTTTTTTTGGTGCTAGGGGTAGAACCCAGGGGCTTTCTACCTCCGGGCTATACTTCCAGCCCTATTTTCTATTTTTTATGGAAACAGGGTCTCACTGAGTTGCTGAGAGCCTCACTCAGTAGCTGAGGCTGGCTTCGAACCTGCGCGATCCTCCTGTCTCAGCCTCCCAAGCGTGGGGATTACGAGCGTGCCCACCACGCCTGGCTCCCCTATTTCATTTTTTATTTTGAAACAGGGTCTCAATGAATTGCAAAGGACCTCACTAAGTAGCTGAGCTACTTACAATGGTGTGCCACCATGCCTGGCTTAGACATTTCATTTTTTTTAAAAATTCAGCTGCTTTCAAGAAAAGAATACAATGTAACGAAGAAGTAAAAAGCATAAAAAACAAAAGTTCCTGGGGCTTCCTCTAAGCGCGGCTGGTGAAGGAGGTGAAGGAGCTAGACCACGTCTGCCCAGACGCCTCCTACCTGGATTTCCCGAGGTCTCCTTCTCATCCCCACTGTTATGGCTTAAAAACTTCACAGTGAACCTCTGTGTCATTATTCCTAAGAAGAAATCAAAATAAAGACATGATCATGTGCACAGCGGCACTGAAAAAGAAATTACCCCCCGTGGTGTTATTTTCTTTATCTTAAAAAACGAATTTTGCCAAGCATGATGGCGCACGCTTGCAATCCCCGCGCTTGGGAGGCTGAGACAGGAGGATCGCGCAGGTTCGCAGCCAGCCTCAGCTACTGAGTGAGGCTCTCAGCAACTTAGTGAGACCCTGTTTCCAAATAAAGTATAAAATAGGTCTGGGAGTGTGGCCTGGAGGTAGAAGGCCCCTGGGTTCCACCCCCAGTGCCACTATAAAAATTTTAAAAAATGAATTTTGCTGCGCAAAAAAAATACTTGTTTTGATAACTCACGAGCACACAGAAACATCAGCTCCAACTTCCTTTTATGTGTTACAATTCTGAGAATCCGAGCTGTGGTCGCGCACGCTGTGATCCCAGTGCTACAGAGGCTGAGGCAGGAGGATCGCAGGCTCGCAGAAAGCCTCAGCAACTTAGACCCTGTTCCCCCCCCCCCCGCCCCAGGGATGAAACCCAGGGACATTCTACCTCCTAGCGACACCCCCAGCCCTATTTTTTATTCTTTATTTTGAAACAGGGTCTCATTGAGTTGAAGAGGGCCTCACTAAGTAGCTGAGGCTGGCCATAAACCTCGATCCTCCTGTCTCAGCCTCTCAAATGCTGGGATCACAAGTGTGCACAACCACACCCAGCTAGTGAAACCCAAAATAAAATTAAGATTAAAATAGGGTTGGGACGCTGGGCGTGGTAGCGCACGCTTGGAATCCCCGGCTTGGGAGGCTGAGACAGGAGAATTGCGCAGGTTCGAAGCCAGCCACGCGCGCTGGCTTAGGAGACCCTGTTTCCAAAAATAAAATAGGTTTGGGAGCATAGCCCGGAGGTAGAAGGGCTTCCAGGAACCCCAGTACCACCCAAAAATTAAAAAAAAATTAAGAATGAAGCCAGGCATGGTAGCGCACGATTGTAATCCCACCATTAGGAGGCAGAAACCAGAGGATCGTGGTTCGCAGCCAGCCTCAGCTACTTAGTGAGGCCCTTTCAAACTCAGTGAAACCCTGTTTCAAAAATAAAGAATAGCCAGGCGTGGTGGCGCACACTTGTAATCCCCGCGCTTGGGAGGCGGAGACAGGAGGATCGCGCAGGTTTGAAGCCAGCCACGCCGGCTTAAGAGACCCTCTTTCCAAATTTAAAAAAAGTATAAAAATAGGTCTGGGAGTATAGCCCGGAGGTAGAAGGGTTTCCAGGAACCCCAGTACCACCAAAAAAAATTATTTAAATTTTAAAAAAAGAATAAAAATTAGGGCTGGGGGCGCAGCTCGGAAATAGAATGCCCCTGGGTTCCATCCCCAATACCACCACAAACAATAAAAATAACAAGAAGGAGAAAGAGGCAGGGGAGGGGAGGAGGGGAGAGGGGGAGGGGGCTGGCATCTTGAGGGAAGAAGACCTGCTTTGAACTGGAAGCTTTCGCTCGCTCCCCGGCTCCAGTCACCTGTCTGGTGGGCGCTGATCTCTGCCCTAAGGATTCGGACGTTCACTTCACTGATGGTATTGTTATTCCATCTGAAGACGTAATGCTCCTCCACGTTCACGCTCCTGGGGGCCAGTGCAGGGCTTAACAGTGCTCCTGCAAAAACAAGGGCATTCGTCAATTAAAGACGCCCTGTGAGAGCCGGGCGTGGTGGCGCACACTTGTCATCTCCGCATTGCGGAGGCTGAGACGGGAGGACCGCGCAGGTTCGAAGCCAGCCTCAGCTATTTAGTAGACCCTTTTCAACTCAGTGAGACCCTGTTTCAAAATAAAGAATAAAAAGTAGGGCTGGGGGTGTCACCCAGAGGTAGAACGCCCCTGGGTTCCATCCCCAGTACCAAAAGAAAAGAACAAAAAAGACCCCCTTTTGAGCTGGGCGTGGTGGCACATGCTTGTCATCCCAGCTCCTGGGAGGCTGAGACAAGAGGATGGCAGGTTCAAGGCCAGCCTTCCGCAAGTAGTGAGACTTTCATCCACTTGACAAGACCCTGTTTCCAAATAAAAATAAAATTGGGCTGGGAATGTAGCTCAAGGATAGAATACCCCTGGGTTTAATTCCCAGTAGGAAAAAAAGAAATGGCTAAGGAACCCGAGACCTGGCAGGGGCCGCCAGGGCCCACGGGGAGTGGCTCAGGCCGCAGGACGGCCCCAGACATGGGCAACCTGGAGCGAGGGGAGATGGGACGCCGCGGGACGGCTTCCTTCCTCTGGGAAAAGTCCCTCCGTCCTTTTGTGTGTGTGGCATTGGGGATGGAACCCAGGGGCGGGCTACCTCTGAGCTACACCCCAGCCCTAATTTATTAATTTATTTTTATTTGAAAACAGGGTCTCACTAGGTTGCGGAGAGTCTCACTACTTGCTGAGGCGGTACTTGAACCTGTGATCCTCCTGTCTCAAACTTCCCAGGACAGAAATTATAGGCCTGTGTCACCATGCCTGGCTCTCCCTACCTTCTTAACAAAAATTATTTTATCTGGAGCCATATAACACTTGAAATAAATTACACACACACACACACACACACACACACACACACACACACACACACACACACACATTCCTTTTTGCTTTTTTCTTTGAGTACTAGGGATAAAACCCGGGGCTTTTCTACCTCTGGGCTACACCCACCGACCTGTTTTATATTTTATTTGGAAACAGGGTCTCACTAAGTTGCTGAGATCCTCACTAAGTAGCTGAGGTTGGCTTCGAACCTGCGCGATCCTCCTGTCTCAGCCTCCCAAGCGCGGGGATTACAAGTGTTGGCCACCGTGCCAGCTACATATCTATTTTTGTAGAAATGACATTAAAAATATACTGTGGAAATACCTGTGCTCGTGATGAATTTGTCAAGATCAGTTGTCTCCTCGTAGGTCACACTTGGTGTAACTGTGCCTAAAAAAGTACATTAACGTCCATAAATCCACACAGTCTGACATGACCACATTTCCTTAAATAATATGATGTCCCTGCATGAAGGTATCACTACCGATCTCACTACTGGAGGGAGGAAGGGGACCGGCATGGGTCGTAGAGGGAGGCTGACCGAGTGAATCAGGGTAGAATGCTCTTGGGTTCCATCCCCAGTACCACCCCCCAAAAATGTGATAAACATGAATAATTTTATGTATTTATTCATTTACTTATTTTGCAGTGCTGGGAATGCAACCCAGGGGCATCTACCTCCGAGCTTCACCCCCAGCCCTATTTTTTTTCTTTATTTTGAAACAGGGTCTCACTGAGTTGCAGAGGGCCTCACTAAGTAGCTGAGGCTGGCTGGGAACCGCGATCCTCCTGTCTCCGCCTCCCGAGTGCTGGGATCACAAGCGTGCCCACCGCGCCCGGCTGGATATGCATAGCTTAAGTTGACCCAGCAGGCGTGCCATGTGCTTGTGAGATCGCAGTTCATCTTACCACTCGGGTGTGTGTTTTCTTCAGAGAAACGACCTTACCTGCCATGGCGCTGTTCTTTATCTTGGAATGGGCCACGCCGTTTCGTTCTTGGTATCCTTCCAAATTAGTAGTGCATTTAATATCGAAATTCTGGAGGAAGGCCACGGGGGCGTTCTGCAGACACTGTCCAGCCAGGGACACCTGAGGGCATTGGCGGGAAAATGGATGGGCCCGGAGGACACTGCGTCAAGTGAGCTCAGCCAGTCACGGAGCGTGAAGGGCCTGTGTGTTCTCCCATATGCGGGAGCTGGGGAGTGACCGGGACAGAGAGGGGCTTCAGATGAAGGAGAAACCCCAGTGGAGCCAGGGAGGTGGGCGAGGGGCAGGGGCAGAGGGAGGATGGGTGAGGGGCTCACTTCCACCCACCCACGATACACGATACATGTATGTGAGAATGCCCGTGTGGGGAGGGGTGGAGGAGCGGGGGCCACCGAGGGCCATGTGCACGGCCGTCACCATGGCAACCTGCATCACGCCCTGAGCCTACGATGCACCAAAGTATAAAAAACGTGAAGTCCTTACCTGAGGGACAGTGAAGTACGTCTTCTCCACCGTCATAACCGGATCGCCTTGCTTGTAACCAAAGTCTGAGAAATCTCTGGGATCAGGAGGCAGATAGACGTCAAGGGCGGGGTTGTGTCTCGGGGAACTGCAAGTCCAGAAAAGAGAAAGGATCAGCAACGCCTCCAGCCGGCGTCTGCTAAAACACCCTTCCTGGGTTAATCGCAAGACACACAAACGGTTGTATCAACAGCTCAGAACTGTCAAATACAGAAAGCCGGTGTCCCCCAAGGGCCTGCGCCCCTTCTCCACCAGAGACAGTCACTGCTCACTGTGTGCCAGATCAACTGATTTATGTTTATTTTATTTTATTTTTGGTGGTGGTTTCAGGGATTGAACCCAAGGGCATTTAACCTCCAAGTTACACCCCTATCCGTTTTATTTTCCTAATTTATTAGTCATTCATTATTTGTTTATTTTGTGATACTAGAGATGGAGCCCAGGGGCGTTCTGCCTCCAAGCTACACCCCTGGCCTTATTTTTTATTCTTTATTTTGAAACAGGGTCTCACTGAATTGCCAAGGGTCTCACCAAGTTGCTGAGGCTGGCCGCGAACTGCGATCCTCCTGTCTCAGTCTACTAAGTACTGGGATTACAAACGTGTGTCACCACGCCCAGCTTATTTTTTGTTGTTTTGAAACAGGGCTTGCCAGGTTGCTGAAAATCTTGCTACTTGCTGAGGCTGCCCTCACATCGGATCCTCCTGTGTCAGCCTCCCCAGCACTAGGGTTACAGAAATACGCCCCCACGTGCAGCTATCAACTGACTGACTTTCACTGAGAACCAACTCTTTCTCAGGAGTACTCTACCTGAGCTACATCCCTCGGCAGATTTGATTTTTCCTTTATTATTTTGGAACAGAGAGGGCCTTGCTAAGTTGCTGAGGCTGGCTTCAGAACTGCGATCCTCCTGTCTCGGCCTCCCAAGCACTAGGGTTACAGGTGTGCTGCCATGGCCCATTCTTTCAAACAGAAAAATGACCTTGGGGCTGACAAACTAGAATCATTACGGCACTGCGAGCAGCGGGTGGATCGGGGCCGCCAGACGTGGCCTCCCAGGCACGGCTCCGGCACTTACGTGGCCCCGTGGTAGAAGTGGCCGAGGAAGGGCGAGTTGGCCAGGGATGACTGGACACACAGGAAGGGGAACCAGTCGGGGACCTGGCGCGTCGTCCCGGAGGCACAGAGCTGATCAAACGGAGGGCTGACGTCGCCGCCAAAAACGCCGGGGATGCAGGAGCCATGGAAGAGCTGCCTCAGCTCGGGGGAGCACTCCTGCAGAGACACGGGCGGGCGGTGAGCGGGCCAAGCCTCCACTGTGCCCCCAACGCTGCGTGTGTGTGCGTGTGTGTGCGTGTGTGTGCGTGTGTGTGTGTGTGTGTGTGTGTGTGTGTGTGTGTGTGTGTGAGCGCTCCTGCAGAGACACGGGCGGGCGATGAGCGGGCCAGGCCTCCACTGTGCCAACGCTGTGTGTGTGTGTGTGTGTGTGTGTGTGTGTGTGTGTGTGTGTGTGCGCGCGCGTGCGCGCGCATGCATTCCTGCAGAGACACAGGCGGGCGGTGAGCGGGCCAGGCCTCCGCTGTGCCCCCAACGCTGTGTGTGTGTGTGTGTTTGCGCGCGCGCGCGCGCGCACACTCATGCACGCATGTGTGTCTGGGGATTGAACGTAGGGGCATTCTGCCTCCAAGCTACACTCCCAACCCTAGTTTACTTTTTGTTTTTGAAACAGGGTCTTGATAGGTTGCCGAGAGTCTGGCTACGTTGCTGTGGTGGTTCCTACATGGAATCCTCCTGCCTCAGGCTCCCAAGCACGGGGCTCACAGGCCGGGCTACAGTCTGACTGTAAAGGCACCTGAAAATTAGCAGGTGCAAGATCAACCTTCTGGCTGGGCGTGGCGGAGACAGTACTTGGGAGGCTGAGACAGGAGGACCGCAGACTCAAAGCCTGCGCATGTAACTTGATGAGACCCTGTTTCAAAAATAAGAAGGTCTGGGGATGCAGTCCAGGGATAGAATACTCCTGGGTTCAATCTTCAGAACAACAACAACAAAAACAGTTGATGGGAACTGGTGTTCCCGCACGCTACCAGGCAGCACAACTCGTGTACCAGTGATCAGAAAGCTCGTACCTGGTCACAGCAACAGCGGACATCACAGGCGCCGGCCGTTAAGTTGCAAGGGCAGTGGCCCAGCGGCTGATACACCTGATTGGGAATGACCGTCGCGTTCTCTGGAAGCACACGCATCAGAAACAGTCAGCGATGAAGCCTCTGACCGAGCACCGTCCACAGCATTCGGGCTCCTTTTGTCGGCACTGGGGATTGGACACGGGGGCATTCTACCTCTCAGCTATGCCTCCAGCCCGATTTTCTTTTAATTTTTTTTATTTTGAAACAGGGTCTTGCTAGGTTGATGAGTCTCACTACTTGCCATGGCTGTCCTCCAAACCATAATCCTCCTGTCTCAACCTCCCGAAGACAAGAAAGAAAGAAGGAAAGAAAGAAAGGAAGAAAGAAAGGCAGGCAGGCTGTGGCCCAGATGTTAAAAATCGGTTAACTTGGCCAGGTGTGGTAATCCTAGTCCTTGGGAGGCTGAGATAGAAGGATTAAGGGTTCAGGACTGTCTCAGCGAGTAGTGAGACCCTCATCAACCTAGTGAGACACTGTTATCAAATAAAAATAAAGTAGGGCTGGGGGGTGTAGCTGGGAGGTAGAAAGCCCCTGGGTTCCGTCCCCAGTATCTCACACACACACACACACACACACACACACACACACACACACACACACACACGTTAACTTTCATGACATGATAAAAGCATCTAATGAACCAAGCGCACATTCTAAGCTGGGACCCAGCAGCACCCTCGTGTGTCGGTGACTGGATGGCCTGTCCCAGGACTGACCGTGTGGCCAGCCTGAGGACCCCACCCTGAGTGACGAAGCCACGCGACTCGGCGCCGGCCGCGGGTCAGAAGTGGGTCTACTGCGCGCCATTACAGAGGTGTCTACACGCGGCTGCCTCGGGCGCTGCCACTCGCACACATACCTCCCGCCTCTTCTTCCATCCCGTTTCTGGTTTTGATCTCTGTCTGACTGAGTGCAAAAGTTTTCATACCTTCATGGGGTCAAAGCGGACATGTCATAAATACCAACAAAGACCAAATTTTCTAAGTCTGGCTATTCATACATAGACGTTCCAAAATATTACCTGACTAGAAGCCAGGTGTCGTGGTGTTCACCTGTAATCTCAGCACTTGGGAGGCTGAGCACAGACGATCACAGGTTAAAGGCCAGCCTCAGCAATTTAGAGGCTGTCAGCAACCTAGCAAAGGATTACCTAAATGCACAAAAGCATTTGTGTATGCTATCGGGAGTCCAGGGGCATTCTACCTCCAAGCTACACCCCAGCCCAATTTTACTATTTTATTTTGAAATAGGATCTAAGTTGCTGAGGCTGGTGTGAACCTGTGATTCTCCTGTCTCAGCCTCGCAAGTACTGGGATTAAAGGTGTGCACAACCATGTCCGGCTCCATGTTTTTTTCAAGAAGTAAAGATACACTTTTTTTTTTTTTTTTTGGTGGTACTGGGGTTCCTGGAAGCCCTTTTACCTCCGGGCTACACTCCCAGACCTATTTTTACATTTTTATTTGGAAACAGGGTCTCCTAAGCCAGCGCGCGCGGCTGGCTTTGAACCTGCGCGATCCTCCTGTCTCTGCCTCCCAAGTGCAGGGATTACAAGTGTGCGCCACCACGCCCGGCGTAAAGATACACTTCTATATGCATAAATTATTAGGCTGATTCTATTTTTTTTTTTTTTTGGCAGTACTGGGGATGAAACCCAGGGGCATTCTACCTCCAAGCTACCCCCAGCCTTATTTTTTATTCTTTATTTTGAAACCGGGTCGCACTGAGTTGCAGAGGGCCTCGCTAAGTAGCTGAGGCTGGCCGCGAACCGCGATCCTCCGGCTCAGCCCCCGGAATGCTGGGATTCCAAACGCGCACCCCCACGCCCGGCTAGTAGGCTGATTCTTGAGGACAGCTAGCGGTCTAGAGCTCTCACTGAAAATGTGCTGGCTTTCTATGACCTCATTCCTAAGTCCTCCTCATCCCCAGAGAGGGCTGAGGTATCCATGGGTACCCATGGGAGTCATGAGCATCCATGAATGTAAACAAAACTCACTGTCTCTCAAAAAGGATTTAAAGTCGTTTACAAGAGACACAAACAGTTGACATTTGAGTCTCACTACTTGCTGAAGCTGTCCTCGAACCTGGGATCCTCCTGTCTCAGCCCCCGAAGTACTGGGATTGCAGGCATGTGCCACCACGCCTGGTTAAAAAGCAAGTATTTTTATTTTTATTTATTTTTTATTTTTTTTTTATTTTTTTTTTTGGTGGTACTGGGGTTCCTGGAAGCCCTTCTACTTCCGGGCTACACTCCCAGACCTATTTTTACATTTTTTTATTTGGAAACAGGGTCTCCTAAGCCAGCGCGCGCGGCTGGCTTCGAACCTGCGCGATCCTCCTGTCTCCGCCTCCCAAGCGCGGGGATTACAAGCGTACGCCACCACGCCCAACAAAAAAAAGCAAGTATTTTTAAATAAGAAAACTAAAGAGACAAAGAATGCATTTAGGAAGGCACGGCCAACTCAAGAATGAACCCAAAGGCCAGGCGAGGCAGCCCGCACCGTAATCTCAGTACTTGGGAGGCAGAGACAGGAGGAACACCGGCTCGGGGCCAATCAATGTACAGAGAGCCCTTTGCACGGCGGCGCACGCTCGTGACCCCAGCATTCGGGGGGCGGAGACGAGTGGATCGCAGTTTGTGGGCAGCTTCAGCTACTTAGTGAAGAACTTTGCGACTCAGTGAGACCCTGTTTTAAAATAAAGAGTAAAAAATCGGGCTGGGGACGCAGCTCAGAGGTAGAATGGCCCTGGATTCCATCCCTAGTACCACACACACATGCACACACAAAATAATTAGTAATAATAATAATATAGTGTTGGGGGTGTAGGTTGTTCAGTACCCAGTACCAAAAAATCCAACAAGCAAAAAGAGTGAAGCCAAGCACACTTTGCAAACTGCTAATATCTGCAGGGCATGGTGGCACATGCCTGTAACCCCAGCACAGGGGAGGCTGAGACATGAGGATCTCAGGTCCCAGCTAACCTCAGCCACTTAGCAAGACTCAGCAATCTGGCAAGACCCTGTTTCAAAACAAAAACAAAATGAAATTTAAAAAGGTCGGGCGTGGTGGCACGCGCTTGTCATCCCAGCATTCGGGGGGCTGAGACTGAAGGATTGCAATTCACGGACAGCCTCAGCTACTTAGTGAGGCCCTCTGCAACTTAGTGAGACCCCATCTCAAAATAAAGAATTAAAAGTAGGGCAGGGGTGTAGCTCAGAGGTCAAATGCCCCTGGGTTCCATCCCCAGACTTAGAAAGAAAGAAAGAAAGAAAGAAAGAAAGAAAGAAAGAAAGAAAGAAAGAAAGAAAGACAGACAGACAGACAGACATTGAAAAAGGGCTGAGGGGAAGCTGGGTGTGGTGGCGCATGCTTGTGACCCCAGCATTCGGGAGGCTGAGATAGGAGGTCTGCAGTTCATGGCCAGCCTCAGCTACTTAGTGAGGCCCTTTGCAACTCAGTGAGAACTTGTTTCAAAATAAAGAATAAAAATAGGGCTGAGGTGTAGCTCGGAGGTAAAATGCCCTGGGTTCCATCCCCAGTATTGAAAAAAAAAGGGGGGGGGCTGAGGGTGTAGCTTGGAAAAAGAATGCCTCTGGGTCCCATCCCTGGTGTAGCTTGGAGGTAGAACACCCCAGTTCGATCCTCAGTACCAGAACAAACAAGCAGGCAGTGTTCAAAACAGCAGCTCTGGCTGACAAGGGCTTGACTTGCCTGACGCACTGGGGGCCAGAGAAGAGTTGGCATACATTTCCACCTGGATGAGCAGGTGAGCTAGGCAGGATGACTGGTTAGACGCCGACACCAGAAGCGTCTGGACGATGCACGGGGCCCCCGAGGAGGAGTCTGTCTCATTCGGGGAGCACCAGGGCGGGCTCTTCAACCCCACCATCACGTCCCACACATCCTGCGAGGGAAACACCACTGCGTGTTACGGAGGCAGCGTTACGTTACACCCTAAGAACTCAGAGTGGGACCCGCGGGAAAAGCTTGCCTTGGCCTCGGCTCAGTTTATAAACAGCCAACAAAGATGACTTTCTCTTCAACCTGGCTCCTCCACCCGCTGTAACAGGCAATGTCTGATTCTGAATCCTTCACATAAAGGCAGACAGCTTTCAGATTCTTTTTTTTTTTTTTTTTTTTTTTTTTTGCGCGGGTCTGGGGATGGAACCCAGGGGCATTCAACCTCCGAGCTACACCCCCTGCCCAATTTTTTTTTTTTTTATTCTTTATTTTGAAACCGGGTCTCACTGAGTTGCAGAGGGCCTCACTAAGTAGCTGAGGCTGGCCGCGAACTGCAATCCTCTGGTCTCAGCCTCCTGAATGCTGGGATGACAAGCGTGCGCCACCACGCCCAGCTTCTTTCGGATTCTTAGACAAAGCTAAATACAGGTCCAGTAGATTATCTCAATTTAGCTAGAACCTTTTCTTGCTTTTTTTTGCAGTTGCAAAAAAAAAAAAAAGGCATAAAGGATTTCACGTGCAATTTCACAGATCCCTTGAAAAGAACCCAGGTCCCTAGAATAAGAGCCCTGGCTGGATGAACGTCTCCACTGAGACCCACAGTTTCTCAGTAGTTCTGGGCATATAGCAAGTTACACGCATCAAATTGAGGCAGCACTGCAGAAACCTGAAACGGGTCTGCTTCTGGGCTTACCACGCCGGGAGTCACGGTCAGATTCCATGCTCCTGTGTCATCGGTGGGCATTCCACAGGTCGGGACCGGCAACACCCCTAGGGAAGAGAGGATGGGAGGGCAAGGTGCAGCCGAGAGGTGCGCGGGAGGGCTAGGGTGGAAGCCCTGTCCAAGTGTGACCTTCAATGACCTTGAGCCGCTCTGAACTTCAATTTCTTCATTTGTCCACTGGGATAAAATGACATTAACATTCTCATTAAGAAAATAAAAAGCCAGGCATGGTGGCGCACACTCGTAATCCCTGTCCTTGGGAGGCTGAGAGGGGAGGATCACAGGTGCGCAGCCAGACTCAGCAGCCTCATCAGGTCCTCTGCAACTTAGCGAGACCCAGTTTCAAAATAAAGACTAAAATAAGGCTGGGGGTGTACTTGGGGATAGAATGCCCCTGAGTTCTTTATTTTTATTTTTTTATTTTATTTATTTATTTATTTATTTATTTATGTATTTATTTTTTGCGGTACTGGGGATGGAACCCAGGGGCATTCTACCACTGAGCTAACTCCCAGCCCTATTTTTTATTTATTTATTTTTTGTGTGTGTGGTACTGGGGATGGAACCCAGGGGCCTTCCACCTCCGGGCTACACTCTCAGACCTATTTTATATTTTATTTGGAAACAGGGTCTCTTAAATCAGCTAAGGCTGGCTTCGAACCTGTGCGATCCTCCTATCTCAGCCTCCCATGCGCAGGGATTACAAGCGTGCACCACCATGCCCGGCCTATTTTTTATTCTTTAGGGTCTCACTAAGTTGCAAAGGGCCTTGCTAAGTAGCCGAGGCTGGCCGCAAACCTCCAGTCTCAGTCTCCCAAATGTTGGGATTATAAGCGTGCATCACCATGCCTGGCTTTTCTTTTTTCTTTTTTTTTCTTTTTTTAGTATATGTGCAGCTGAAGCAAGCACTTTTTTTTTTTCTCTTTTTTGGTACTGGAGATTGAACCCAGGGGCATTCTATCTCTGAGCTACTTTCCTAGCCTATTTTATTTTTATTTTATTTGGAAACAGGGTGTCACTAAGTTGCTGAGAGCCTCACTAGGTTGTTTAAGCGGTTCTCATGCTTGCGATCCTTCTGTCTCAGCCTCCCAAGTAGCAGGATAACCCCCATGCCTGGCTCGTTCAGGCTCTCTTTTACAGAACCTGTCCACAGGTCCTCTTTGGTCTGTAACAACCCCTCACCTTTTTCTTTCTTTATTTATTTCCTTTTGTGTGTGTGGGGGGGGGTGTACTGGGGGTGAAACCCAGGGGATTTTCTACCTCCAGGATATACTTCTAGACCTATTTTCTATTTCATTTGGAAACAGGGTCTCACTAAGTTGCTGAGAGCCTCACTAAGTACTGAGGCTGGCTTCGAACCTGTGCGATCCTCCTGTCTCAGCCTCCCAAGCGCCGGGATTACAACCGTGCGCCACCACGGGGCCCCGGCTACCCCTGGCCCTTTTGCTTGGGAAAGAAGCGGGCCCTCCGGGACGCCACCTCGCCAGGCCCCCCCAAGAAAGACCAGACTCTTTACCATCCTCGGGCTGCAGCGGGACCAGGGACACGGTCACATCCTCGGTGCCTCCGACCAGGGACGCGCTGACCACAGGGCTGGACATTCGGATGAAAGAAGGGATGAAAACTAGGAGAGAGGGAAGGGCATGGGAGCGATTGCCCAGGGTTACGCGTGGAGGCGCCCGGGGCCGGAGTCCCAGGCCCGGCCCTCCGCCCCGCCCCGCCCCGCCCCGCAGGCCCCTGCCCGCCATACATACCCGGGTCCCCCCGCAGCGGCCTCGGGACGCCCTGCAGGAGGAGGAGCCCCAGCAGGACAGGGGTCAGCGGCGCAAAGCCCATGCCTTGAACCGCGCACGCCTTAGAAGCAGGGAAGGGCCCTGAGAGGACGCGGCCACCGCTGGGCCGCCGCCATCTTGACACGCGAACTCCCGGTGCTATGGCAACCGCCAATCGGCTGCCGCCCGGGTGAGAGGTGCGCTGTGATTGGTCCACTAGTATTAAAGCCCACCCCCAATCCCTCCGGGCGTGGCATCCCAGGCCAGCACGCCAGGGCTGGCGCTTTCTTGCTGTTCCAATAGCTAAGAGGATGCTTCAGAGTAAGAGTTAGCCGGGCGTGGTGCGCACGCCGGGAATCCCCGCGCTTGGGAGGCGGAGACAGGAGGATCGCGCAGGTTCGAAGCCAGCCTCACTGGCTTAGGAGACCCTGTTTCCAAATAAAAATATAAAGAGGTCTGGGAGTGTAGCCCGGAGGTAGAAGGGCTTCCAGAAACCCCAGTACCACCAAAAAAAAAAAAAAAAAAAAACAGAGAGAGCCGGTAGTGGCGACGCATGCTTGTAATCCCAGCGTTCGGGAGGCTGAGATAGGAGCCCATGGGTTCAACCTCCAGTACCACACACACACACACACACACACACACACACACACTCACTCCATAGCCAGGCATGGTGGTGCACGCTTGTAATCCCAGCATTAGGGAGGCTGAGACTGGAGGATCACGGTTCGTGGGCAGCCTCAGCTACTACTTAGTGAGGCTCTTTGCAACTCAGTGAGACCCTGTTTCAAAATAAAACATAAAAAATATGGCAGGGGGTATAGCTTGAAGGTCGAATGCCCCTGGGTTCCATCCCCAGTACAGCAAAAAAAAAAAAAAAAAACACTTTTCAGAGTTGAATAGAAAAATTGTCTGGTATTTGACCACATTCAGTTAAGGCCACATGTGAAGTAGCACTGACTGAGCACGACGTAAAGCATGATGAAGAGGCAGTGATTCCAGCATATACAAAAGCTTTAATCATTTTAACATACAAACGTATCCAAGTGCTAGGCACCTAGAAGTGTCCAGACCACCACGGTGGGCAGGCGCGGGCAGAGGCTCGCCAGCTCTTGACACGCGCCGACATCTCTGGCGCTTCATGAGACTTCCAGTAATGAGCTCCCTATGCTTAGTATGATATGGGAAATATTATTATTATTTTGCAGTGCTGGGGGTAGAACCCAGGGACCTTCTACCTTTAGGCTATACTCCCAGACCGATTTTACACTTAATTTGGAAACAGGGTCTCACTGAATTGCCAAGAATCTAAGTAGCTGAGGCTGGCCTCGAACCTGAGCAATCCTTCTGTCTCAGCCTTCCAGGTCCTGGGATTACAAGTGTGCGTCATCACGCCTGGCTTGAATATTATTTTTAAAAGACACAACAATTCTTCAGTGTAAGTATTAACAAATACTTGCAAAGTGATACTAAAATCTTTATGTATTTGTTGTGTGATGGTGCACACTTGTAAGTCCAGAACTTGGGAGGCTGAGACAGGAGGACCGCACAGGTTCGAAGCCAGCCTCAGCTACTTAGTGAGGCTCTCAGCAGATCAGTGAGACCTTGTTTCCAAAAAAAGTATAAAACAGGTCTGGGAGTGTAGCCCGGATGTAGAAAAGCCCCTGGGTTCCACCCCCGCACCACAAAAGAAAAAGAAAAAAAGGATTCTTTAAAAAAACAAACCAGACCAGACATCATTCTTTAAGTCTTTCCTATGCCATGCTGGAATTTAAATGGACCTTTACTAATTTTACATAAAATTGTGAAATAGGAAAATAAACTCATTGTTGAAGTTACAAGTAGTGTTTTGAACTTATGAAAGTTTTCAGTATTGAGCTCACAGATCCTAGTAAAGAGTTCTTCAATATTAACCCCCCCAATTAAAAAATGACAAACGCTATCCAGGAACAAGAAGTGACCGAATGTGCTTTTCCCAAAACTTCCCCTCAGCAGAGACATCGGCTTGTACGAATAAGCACAACTGTTTATGAAGAAAAACTGGTTTCCAGCCCCTGCACATGCCCTCGCTCACTTAAAATCAGGTTCTGCAGTTATTTGGTGGGAAAGTATTATTTGGATAACTTTGCCCAAACATACTGCTATCAGACAAAAGAATAAACACCCACTGATATCTGAAGGCCAGGCTCAACTTGGACAGTAGGATGTATTCAATTTGGCTGTCGTGGAAGGTAACTATTAATCCCTCTTGCCTGATGCTATGACTCCATCCAGTCAGTAAAAAGCGACCAAGGCGCCAAGTCCACGCGCCACACACTGCTGGGCCGGGACTAGCTTAGGCGACGGGCTGTGGCAAATGGCAGCCCACTAAAACCAAGGCCACAGTGCGCGCTCCTCTCCTGCGGATGAACGTCGGTCAGAGACGACGTAGGGCACACTGCGCAGGACGGTGCCTCAAACTAGCTGGTTCCCTGTGACCGCGGGTGAGAGGAACGTCTAGGAAAAACTTCCTCTAGGAAACGCGATACATAAATCATTATCCTGACGCATTCGACCTAGTGTGAGCTTAGAAGCTAAGCAGGGCCGGGCCTGGTTGGTACTTGGATGGGAGACTGCCTGGGAAATACCAGGTGCTAGAGGCTTTAAAAACAAAAACTTACACGTAGGTGTTTTTGTTTTGGGGTTTTTTTTTTTAGAACCTTCCCAACAAAGATTTTGTCACATGGCTTCTTTCTTTTGTGCCGTACTGTGGGTTTAATCCAGTGGCACGCTATCACGGAGCTACGTCCCCGAGCCTTTTTATATTTTGAGACAGGGTCTCCTTAAGTTGCTCAGGGTGGCCTTGAACTCGCGATCCTCTTGCCTCAGCCTCCGGAAGAGCTTGGATTGGAGGCAGGCGCCACTGCGCCTGGAGGAAAATCTTTTCCATCACGCAGACACTTTGAGTTTCTTTTTCTTCGCCTTCAGTACAGGGGGAAGAGAAATCTTAAAGGCCGTCCTGCAATGGCACAGACGGCAAGGACACCTTAGCGCTCGAATTCTCTAAACGGGAGCCGCCCACACCACCGCAGAGATACTTACTCACACGTGGTGCAGATAGGGCTGAAGCTGCAGAATACTGCAAATAAGAAAAATAAGGGCAGGATGGCTTAAAAAACTCATGGGTAAGATATTTTCTCTCCCTCCAACATAGAAAAAAAGGAAAAGGAGGTCCAGAAACTTACTGGACAGGCACACAGAGCAGACATAGCCGATCTCAATGAGGCTGCGGTGGCAGAAGCAGGCGGCCCTGTAGTCCACGTGCGTCGGGGGCGGGAGGAGCAGCTGCGGCCGCTGGTCTTGGTCGGGAAGAAAAACCCACTGCAGGAAAAGCAGCGAGGGACTCTTATTTAAAGCACAGTAAGAGGGACATGTTGGGCACGCTTGTAATCCTCGTACTTGGGAGGCTGAGACAGGAGGATCGAGGTCCGCAGCCAGCCTCAGCTACTTACTGAGGCCCTCGGCAACTCAGTGAGACCCCATTTCAAAACAAAGAATAAAGCCAGGCGTGGTGGCACACGCTCGTAATCCCCGCGCTTAGGAGGCAGAGACAGGAGGATCGTGCAGGTTTGAACCCAGCCGCGCTGGCTTAAGAGACCCTGTTTCCAAATAAAAATATAAAAAAAGGTCTGGGAGTGTAGCCCAAAGGTAGAAGGGCTTCTAGAAACCCCAGTACCAAAAAAAGAATAAAATATAAGTCTGGGGGTGTGCAGCTCAGAGGTAGAATGTCCCTGGGTTCCATCCCTAGTACCACAAAAACGACCATAAAAAACAAAATAAGTAGATATTAGCCAATCTACACCAAGAGCAACACTAAAGCAGTTTTCCTCAAAAGTCTCTTGAGAGCAGAGCATCGTGACGCACACATGAAAACCCAGTACTTGGGAGGCTAAGACAGGAGGATCGCAGGTTTGAGGACAGTCTCAGCAAGTAGTAAGACTCTCATCAACCTAGTGAGACCTTGTTTAAAAAGAGAAATAAAGCCGGGCGTGGTGGCGCACGCTTGTCATCCCCGCGCTTGGGAGGCAGAGACAGGAGGATCGCGCAGGTTCGAAGCAGCCGCGCGCGCTGGCTTAGGAGACCCTATTTCCAAATAAAAATGTAAAAATAGGTCTGGGAGTGTAGCCCGGAGGTAGAAGGGCTTCCAGGAACCCCAGTACCACCAAAAAAAAAAAAAAAAAGAGAGAGAGAGAGAGAAATAAAGCACTGGCGCGGTGGGCACGCTTGTAATCCCTGCACTTGGGAGGCGGAGACAGGAGGATCACGCAGGTTCAAAGCCAGCCTCGCTGGCTTAAGAGACCCTGTTTCCAAATAAAATATAAAATAGGTCTGGGAGTGTAGCATGGAGGTAGAAGGGCTTCCAGGAACCCCAGTACCACCAAAATAAATAAATAAAATAAAAATAATTAAAAAAATAATAATAATAAATAAAAATAGAAATAAAGCCAGGCGTGGTGACGCACATTTGTAATCCCAGTATTCGGGATGCTGAGACCTGAGGGAGGACTGCAGTTCACCAACAGCCTCAGCTACTTAGGCCCTTCGCAACTCAGTGAGACCATTTCAAAAATAAAAAAAGACTTAAAAAAATTAACCAGAGCTGGGGGGGTGTGGCTCGGAGGTACAATGCCCCTTGGGTTCCATCCCCAGTACAGGAAGGAAGGAAGGAAGGAAGGAAGGAAGGAAGGAAGGAAGGAAGGCGAGGCTGAGTGTAGCTTAGAGGTAAAATGCCACAGGCTCAGTCCTCAAGACCACACAGAAACTGTACTGAGATGTGCGTTTTTCCTCACTGGGCCGTTTTGAACACCTCCGCACACAGGCTCTACGTTACAAACCGTCATACAACTTTCCACCCCGAGCTCGCAGGCTCAGGCCCACCCTTCCTGGCTTGGAGGCCCTGGAGCCGCCGCCTCTCTCGCGCCCACCAGCCCCTCCGAGCTCCTGCAAGGCTGCCTCCTCACCAGCAGATACTGCGCCAGGGCGGCCATCTGCGGCACCTTCAGGTACAGTCCTCCAGTGATGTCGCAGGCCTGCAAGACACACAGAGGCTCTGCTGAGCTGGCACGTGGACGGCGCCAAGGATGGAATTCTCCCGGCGACGCGCCGGGTCTGCCAAAGGCTCCACTGCCGGGGGAGGTTCATTTACTCATTGACCACTGTTTTAAGAGCACGACTGCATTCTAGGCTCAGCAACTTCGGCAGTAACAGTGTCTCGAGCTGGGCGTGGTGGCACACACTTGTCATCCCAGCATTCGGGAGGCTGAAACAGGAGGATCACGGTTCGCGGCCAGCCTCAGATACTTAGTGAGGCCCTTTGCAACTCAGTGAGACCCTGTTTCAAAATAAAGAATAAGAAATAGGGCCGGGGGTGTAGCTCAGAGGTAGAATGCCTCTGGGTTCCATCCCCAGTACTGCAAAAAAATAGGCATGTGTATGTAATCACTCCCCATGACTACAAGCACGTACCTGCTGGAGGAGTCCTGAATCGGAGTCTAAGACGCAGGCATCGATCATAATATTCTGAAAGAAACATTACAGGAATAAGCACTGAGGACTCCCTGAGGCTCAGCCTCTACGGTGTGCCTTACACTGAGGACCTACTAGGTGCTCCGTTTTTAGCTTAAGCCGAGGACTGATGCACAGTGGACAAGCACTCTGCACAGAGCTCAGCCCAGCGCCCAGCTCCATTCTAAGAAGAGCCCCCTCGGCGTGCACGGCCAGCCTGCCGGGCTCAAGAGCCCCCTCAGCGTGCACGGCCAGCCTGCCAGGCTCCCCTCCGCTGCGCTCGGCAGCTGGGGCGCTGGGCCGGAGCCAGGCCGGAACCGGAGCCCAGGGCACAGAGCTGCCAGCTCTCTGCCTGCAGCCTCAGCCCCGTGCCCATGCGCTCTACCACGCTGCCACACACAATGGAGAAAATCCCCATGGGTACTACTGAAGTCTACAGGGCTCTTGTCTTTTTTTAAACCTGCCAAAGAAGAAAATGTATGAGTCATAGTTCATCGGGACATTTGTTATTTGCGAGCTAAAAATATTGAATCCTTAAATACCTAATTAAAGAAAAAGAAAAAGGTTTATGTGGGAAGCTGTGAAAGCAGCCAGGCACGGCGGTGCACACCGGTAATCCCAGGATCTGGGAGGCTGAGGCAGGACGGTGACAAGTTGGAGGCCAGCCTCGGCAACTGAAATGACACCCTACTTCAAAAGAAAAAAGGGCTGGGGGTGCAGCTCAGTGGCAAAGCGTCCCTGGGGGGAAGGGATGAAGGGGGGGGGGGCGTCAAGCCCACGGCTCCTATTAGCCGAGGGTGGGCTAATAGGAGTTACCCGAACAGCATAAAACTGTACGCAAAACTGCTTGAGCACCCTGTGGGGACCCATCACAGGCCAAAGCATTCCAGGACCCAAAACAGAGGCAAGACCCAGTGTGGACTCTGGGTTCCTAATCCATTCAGAAGGCTCCTCTGACAGACTGCCGCTCTCGGCAGACCACGCACACAGCATGGCTTCCGGATCCTGAGACACATACTCTCAGGGAAGGCGCAAGTCACCTGCTTCTGTGCCGCGAAGATGACGTCCATGAAGTTCATGTACCGCAGCGCGCTGTCCTCCGCAGCCTTGATCACCTGCAAGCCAAGCCACGTCAGCACCACCAGGCGCCCCCAGGACGGCCACGGCCAATACCACGCCGTGTGTCTGCCCATTGTCATTATTGGATAATATCTAAGTATAACCATGACAGCAGAATGCCCCAACCCCAATGCCCAGATACTACTTCTAGAGATCACCTAAATAGGTATATATGTACACTCCACACACACACACACACACACACACACACACACACACACACACACACACAAACTGGGATGATAGTTCTCAATCTGCTTTTTCAGTCCACAAAATACAACAAAAAAAGATCTTTTGGCACCAGTGAGCTAGAATTCAACTGTTTGCCACCTACAGATGGGGATAAGTTCTTAGAACCGAGTCGTTACGACAGCGTTTTTGAGCGTCAGTGAGCTTCCACAAACCCAGACATATAACCTCTGTCTGCCCTCCGCGGGGTCCACGCCGGGAAGGGCGCCACTGTCACTGAACCGTTGTTACACAGTGTGTGATGGAATACGTCATACTTCTCGCTGACTTCAAACGTTTCCTCTATTCAACCAATTACCTACAGAGGACATTTCAACACTTTCCAATTCTGGTTTTTTGTTTTGTTTTGCTTTTTGTCCTGGGGATTAAACCCCGGGGCGTTCTACCTCCAAGCTACACACCCAGAGACCAATTTTATCTCTTACATGGAAACAGTCTCGTTAAGTTGCTGAGTCTCACGAAGTTGTTGAGGCTGGCTTCGAACCTGCCTCCTGTCTCAGCCTCCCAAGTACTGGGATGGCAGGTCTGGGCCACCGTGCCTGGCTTCCAAGTGCTTTAAACAGTGGTCTGATGACACCCTCAAGTACCTTTGCACAACTCATTATGTCCAAAGCTACTAAAGTAAATGCACACTTATTTTACAACACTGGGAATTGAACACGGTTCCTCACACATGCTAGGCAAATGTTCTACCACTAAGCAACATTCTGAACACTTTAATTTGAAACAGGGTCTCACTATATTGCTAAGAGTCTCACTACATCTGAAGCTGGCCACACACCTGTGATCTGCCTCTAAGCCTCCCAAGTACTGGGATTACAGGCGTGCACCACCACACGCAGCTCAAGTACTGGGATTACAGGCGTGAGCCATCACACCCACCTTCTTTGTATTTCAAATGGGTCTTAAACTCACTGTTTAACAAAGATCTGTATTTGTATGTAAATATACATGATATTTTAAGTCTTACCAATATCCTTGATTTCATCTCCTGATTATCTAAAGAAATAAAAATACCTGGTAAATTAATTGAATAACAATGTAGCTTATTAAATATGTATGGTTATACTTATTGTTAACTGAACAATAATATAATTTATTAAATGTACTTGGTTTTGCTGGGTGTGGTGGCGCACGCTTGTAATCCCAGCATTTGGTAGGCTGAGACGAGAGGACTGCGGTTCCTGGACAACCTCAGCTACTTAGTGAGGGCCTCCATAACTTAGTGAGAGCCTGTTTCAAAATAAAGAATAAAAAATTAGTGCAGGGGATGTACCTCGGAGGTTGAATGCCCCTGGGTTCCATCCAAGACCCGCAAAATAAATTAATTAATTTGGTTATTAGACATATTTCTCTTTTTTCCCCCAAAAAAAGGGATGGAGTGGGGAGCGGGTGTGGTGATGCACGCTTGTAATCCCAGCATTCGGGAGGCTGAGACCAAAGGATCGTGGTTCACGAAAAGCCTCAGTTACTTAGTGAGGCCCTCCACAACTTAGTGAGACCCTGTTTCAAAATGAGTAAAAGGCCAGGCGTGGTGGCGCACGCTTGTAATCCCCGCACTTGGGAGGCTGAGACAGGAGGATTGCACAGGTTCGAAGCCAGCCTCAGCTACTTAGTGAGGCTCTCAGCAACTTAGTGAGACCCTGTTTCCAAATAAAATAGAAAATAGGTCTGGGAGTATAGCCCGGAGGTAGGAGGCCTCTGGGTTCCACCCCAGTACCACCACCAAAAAAAAATAAAGAATAAAAAATAGGCCGGACGTGGTGGCACACGCTTGTAATCCCCGCGCTTGAGAGGCAGAGACAGGAGGATCGCTCAGGTTCGAAGCCAGCCGTGCTGGTTTAAGAGACCCTGTTTCAAAAATAAAAAAAATAAAAAAAAAATAGGTCTGGGAGTGTAGCCTGGAGGTAGAAGGGCTTCCAGGAACCCCAGTACCACCAAAAAAATAAAAAATAAAAAATAGGGCAGGGGATGTAGCTCAGAATTGAAATGCCCCCAGACCTGCAAAACAAAAAAAAACAAAACACCTGAGGATGGATTCCAGGGGCATTCTACCTCTGAGCAGGACCCCCAGCCCTATTTTTTATTCTTATTTTGAAACAGTCTCACTGAGTTGCAGAGGGTCTAAGAAGTAGCTGAGGCTGGCCTTAAACCCTGATCCTCCTGTCTCAGCCTCCCAAATGTCGGGATTACAAGCATGCGCCACCACGTCCAGGTTTTCAGCCACATTTCTGGGGCGAGGGTGATATTAAGGATTGAGCCTAGGGGTGCTATATCTCTGAGCTACACACCCCCAGCCCTTTTGATTTTTTATTCTTTTTTTTTTTTTTTTGCGGGTCTGGGGATGGAACCCAGGGGCATTCAACCTCCAAGCTACACTCCCTGCCCTATTTTTTTTATTCTTTATTTTGAAACCGGGTCTCACTGAGTTGCAGAGGGCCTCACAAATAGCTGAGGTTGTCCGCGAACCGCGATCCTCCAGTCTCAGCCTCCCGAATGCTGGGATTACAAGCAGAAGTATGCGCCACCACGCCCGGCTGATTTTTTTTTCTTTTTTTTTTGTGATACTAGGGATTGAACTCAGGGGTACTCTACCTCTGAGCTCCACCCCCCACCCTTTTTATTTTTTATTTTGAAACAAGGTCTTATTAAGTTTGCAGCTAGGCTGGCTGTGAACCTGCGATCCTCCTATCTCAGCCTCCCAAGTACTGGGCTTAGAGGTTTTTAAACAAATTTTAAACACTCCATCCACCATGCAGTGTAGGATCACAATTTAAAAAGTGTAGACGCCTACCTTTAACTTCCTTGTTCATTCGATGAATGTCTGAATTTCTTAGCATTAAGGAATACAAAAATATTACTTTATTTCACAAATATTTACAATAAACACAAACATGACCTCAAGTTTTAGCTTTCACCTGGCTGAAGGAAAGGACATGCTCCATCTGCTGTGACAGACGACAGACTGGGGAGGCTGAGACAGGGGATCGAGGTTCATGCCCAGCCTCGGCTACTCAGTGAGACCCTGTTTCAAAATAGAGAACGAAAAATGGGGCTGGGGGTGCAGCTCGGAGGTCGAATGCCCCTGGGTTCCGTCCCCTGTGCTGCAAAAAGGTCTCAGAAGACCAGAATAGCCAACATTTGTCCTGTTATCCATCGCACCCTCGGTCTGAATACTGGGAGCAAAGGCAAATCAGGGAGTCGATCAAATGAGACAATGAGTTTGGTGGGGTTTTTCTTTGTTTGTTTGTTTGGTGGTACTGGGGGTGGAACGCAGGGGCTTTTCTACCTCTGGGCTACACTCCCAGACCTATTTTACATTTTATATGGAAACAGGGCCTCACTAAGTAGCTGAGGCTGTCTGCAAACAGCAATCCTCCTGTTTCAGCCTCCCAAATACTGGGATTCCAAGTGTGTGTCGCCATGCCCAGCTATAACCAGCTTTTAAAATCAAATACCAGCCAGGCGCGGTGGCACATGTCTGTAATCCCAGTACTTGGGAGGCTGAGACAGGAGAATCACAGACTTGAGGACAATCTCAGCAAGCAATGAGACTCTTACCAACCTATCAAAACCCTATTTCAAAATAAAAATTTAAGCTGGGTGTGGTGGTGCACGCTTGAAATCCCAGCATTTGGGAGGCTGACACCGGAGGATCATGGTTCGCAGACAGCCTCAGCTACTTAGTGAGGTCCTCTGCAACTTAGTCAGACCCAGTTTCAAAATAAAGAATAAAAAATATGGCAGGAGGTGTAGCTCGGTGGTCAAATGCCCCTGGGTTCCAATCCCAGACCTGCAAATAAATAAATAAATATTTAAAAATAGGGTCCAGGGTGTAGCTTGGAGGTAGAATGCCATAGGTTAAAAAACCAGTGCCACAAGAAAAAAAAAAAAAAAATAGGGCTGGAAAGTCTAGTTCAGAGATGGAATGAATGCCTCTGGGTTCAATCCCCAGCACCACAAATAAGTAAGTAAGTAAATAAATAAAATCAAACACTGCTCCCAACTCAAGGGTTCAAAAATATTTAAGTGCAAGCCGGGCGTGGTGGCACACGCTTGTAACCCCTGCGCTTGGGAGGCGGAGGCAGGTTCGAAGTCAGCCTTACTGGCTTAAGAGACCCTGTTTCCACATAAAAAGGTAAAAAAATAGGTCTGGGAGTATAGACCGTGGGAGTGTATCCCGGAGGTAGAAGGGCTTCCAGGAACCCCAGTACCACCAAAAAAGAAAAAAAAAATTTAAGTGCCAGTTTTTCAAAATAACAAGGGAGCATCCTGAAGCTTTTGTTACAGCCATGAGAACATTCTGGAGAAACTAGAGACGCTCTCCTTCTTCTCCCATTCCAACATTTTATGGCTGGTCTCGAAAGCATCAGATCTAAGATAAATTCTCTTTACGATTCACCACTCTAGAACGCCGAGGCCTCCCCCGACGCAGACACTCAGCACTAGGGAAGGTCACAGCTAAACAGGAGCGCCGCAGAAGCCGCCTCTCGCCAGACCCCACGGATACAGCACAGGGCCTTGGCCAGGGACCCCGCCAGCAGAGTTTCTGTGTGCTGACCCTTTATGTCACCTACAAAGGATAAAAAGAATTTAAAAGGAAATGTTTAAGTATTTCCTCCCATTAAAGTCATTTTCAAACCAAAGCACTCCTTAGGAATGAAAGACACCTTAGCAGGACCCTCTTTCAAAATAAAACTATAATGGTAGAATATTCCTGGCTTCCATCCCCAGAACCGCAATAAATAAGTAAAAAGTAAGAAAACAAGCTGCGTATGATGGCACACGCCTGGAACCCCAGTACCGGGTGGGCTGAGACGGCAAGAGTACGGGTTCGAAGCCAGCCTCTGAAACTTAGCAAGGCTCTCAGAAACTCAGTGATGAGAAACTGTTTCAAAATTTAAAAAAAAAAAAAAAAAGGCCAGGCATGGTGGCACACGCATGTAATCCCAGCATTTGGGACAGGAGGACAGGAGGATCAGGGTTCGCAGACAGCCTAGGCTACTTAGGCCTTCAGCAACTTAGTGAGACCTGTTTCAAAATAAAAAATAAAAAAACAGGGCTGGGGGTATAACTCAGAGGTAGAATGCCCCTGGGTTCCATCCCCAGTACTGCAAAAAATAAAAATAAATAAATAAATAGGGTTGGGGTGTATAGCTCAGAGGTTGAAGGCTGCTGGGTTCCACGCAGAGCACCATAATCAATAAATTAATCAAAGAGGAAAATGGGGTGTCCCTGAAGCAGAGGCCCCTCGAGTGCTTTAAGAAGCAGAGGCTGGTCAGCAATGTACAATGCCAGATAAATAATAAAAGGACCAGATAAGAACATTTTTTTTTGGTGGTACTGGGGATGGAAACCTTCTACCTCCAGGCTACACTCCCAGACCCATTTTATATTTTTATTTGGAAACAGGGCCTCTTAAGCCGGCAAGGCTGGCTTCAAACCTGCGCGATCTTCCTATCTCCGCCTCCCAAGTGCGGGGATTACAAGCGCGCACCACCACGCCTGGCTGATAGGAACATTTTTTTTTTTTAAAAAAAGAAAAGACATAGGGAGCTGGGCATGGTGGCACATGCTTATAATACTTGGAAGGCTGAGACAGGAGGATCACGGTTCGCGGCCAGCCTCGGCTACTTAGAGAGGCCCTTCGCAACTTATTAAGACCTCATTTCAAAATAAAGAATAAAAAATAGGGCTGGGTATGAGCTCAGAGGTAAAATGCTCCTGGGTTCGATCCCCAGTACCGCAAAAAAAAAAGAAAAGAAATGGGCCAGGCATGGGGGCGCAAGGTTGTAATCCAGTACTTGGGAGGCTGAGGCAGGATTGCAAATTCAAGGACAGGCTCAGCAAGTAGTGAAACTCTCATCAACCTAGGAGACCCTGTTCCAAATAAGAAATAAAATCAGACTGAAAGTGTAGCTAGGAGGTAAAATGCCCCTGGGTTCAATCCCCAGTAGCACAAAAAGAAAACAAACAAGGAAAAAGAAAAGAAAGGGGGGAGCATTTAAGTAGACAGTATCAGGAACTGCTTAGCGTCAAGGACTCAAGGACCCGGCCCGACGGCATTAGCAATGACCAGTAACGATAGTAACGATGACAGGCTGCTCACTGTTGGTCATCAGGTCTTTGATCTCGTCGACGATCACTTCATTGGCTGCTGTAAGCAGCTCATATTTCCCGTCTTTGCTCCCCGAGGGATTCAACTCAGAGGGGGGGCTGCCGGAGTCTCCGAAGAAGTCTCCCAGTCGGCCATTCTTCCCAGGGTACAAGAATCGACTGAAAGAGCAGAGAGAGCGACCCGGTCACTGCAGGGCCACCGCCTCCTCACTCGCCAGCAGAGAGAGCGACCCGGCCACTGCAGGGCCACCGCCTCCTCACTCGCCAGCAGAGAGAGCGACCCGGCCACTGCAGGGCCACCGCCGCCTCACTCACCATCAGACTGAACCGCGCCCGCTCGGGACGCAGAGCCCACAGGAAGTCGTAAGGTCCTTGGATATGTCTTTTTCCTTGTTTTGCATGTGATACTGGAGACTGAAGCCAGGGGCATGCCACACCAGAGCTAGGCCCTACCCTAGCTTATTTATTTCTGAAACGAAATCTCAGTAAATCCAGAGGACCTCACTACGTTTCTGAGGCTGGCCACGGACCTGCATTTCTCCTGCCTCAGGCTTCCAGGTATTGGGATTAGAGGTGTGCACCACCATGCCAGGCTTACTGTATTTTAACAAAACCAATATTATCTTTCTCACGTAATTTTTTTTTTTTTTTTTTGGTGGTGGTACTGGGGTTCCTAGAAACCCTTCTACCTCTGGGCTACATTCCCATACCTATTTTTATACTTTTTTATTTGGAAACAGGGTCTTTTAAGCCAACGCGGCTGGTTTCGAACCTGAGCGATCCTCCTGTCTCTGCCTCCCAAGTGCGGGGATTACAAGCGTGCACCACCACGCCCGGCTTTCTCACGTAATTTTTAGAAAAAAATATAGTTGGAATAGGAATATAGTTGGTTGGTGCTGGGCTCTTTTGCTGCCCCAAAGAAAGTGGCCCAAAGTAATTTGAGAAATATCTTCTAATCTTATATGAAATATGCTGATAAAGAATTACTTCAGGGGCTGGGCACTGGGGCGCACGTCTGTAATCCCAGTATTTGGGAGGCTGAGACAGGAGGATTGTAGGTTGGAGGACAACCTCGGCAAGTAGTGAGACTCTCATCGACCTAATGAGACCTAATGTCGAAATAAAAATAATAGGGCTGGGGGTAGAATGAAGTAGAATGCCCCAGAGTTCCATTCCCATTCCCAGTTCTTAAAAAAAAAAAAAGAAAAAGCAGCAGCAGCAGCTCACTTCCGCTGAGATGTGACAGTTAATTGAGACCGAGAAGAGCTGTGTCGTGGTTGGGGACTTGATCCTGCAGTCAGGGCGTAACATGCCAAGAAATTATTACGGAACCGACTCGGGAGAATCCACACCTCGCCCACACATCGGCGACCGAGCCACGCTCCAGCCTGCAGCGGGTGCAACAAGGCCGGGTTTTACAGCAACGTTGGAAAAGAGCTCTGTTCTTTCCTTTTTTTCCTTTGCGGCACTGGGGAAGGAACCCAGGGGCATTCTACTCCGAGCTGCACCCCCAGCCCTATTTTTTACCCTTTATTTTGAAACCGGGTCTCACTGAGTTGCGGAGGGCCTGAGTAGCTGAGGCTGGCCGCGAACCGCGGTCCTCCGGTCTCCGCCTCCCCGGTGCTGGGATGACGAGCGCGCGCCCCACGCCCGGCTGAGAGATTCCTTTTACAACAGCTACCGAACGGTTGGTTCCAATGAGCACAAAACGGGGGAAGGCGTCACCTTTACCTCTCCTGAATGTGACTGGCTATCACGGCGAGCTTGTTGGAACGATTCATGAATAAATGGGAATTCCCCAGCACCATCACGGCATCCATGCATTTGGATAAGGTGAACTGTGGAGCGACAGAAGACGCCAGAGAAACAGATCAGCTGTCCGGTAACTGTGGGGGAGGGGCCTGAAACAATTAAGGTTTCCAGGAACCTTACACAGTTAGCTGAACACTTGCTCGGGCGCGGCCCTCCGCCAAATTCATCAGCAGAGACATTTGAAAACTACAGTCTTCCTAATTTTTCTCCTATAAGTTCATTTCTACATCACCTTAACAGTCCACAAATTCTCTTTTTCTTTCTTTTTTTGGCCTGCATATGTGTCGCTGGAGATAGAACCCAGGGGTATTCTATCTATGAGCTAGATCCCCAGCCCGGTTTTACTTTTATTTTGAAACAGGATCCTCCTAAGTTGCAGAGAGCCTCACTAAGTTGTTCGGACTGGCCCAGAACCTGCGACCTTCGCGTCTCGGCCTCCCACGTCCTGGAGTGGCAGGGCTGTGCCACCGCGCACGGCGGCGCAGCGCTCTTTGTGGTGAATTCCATATCGCCTAGTGAGTCTCACACAATGCTTTATTGGTTTTTGCCGAATCTCGTTTATTTTGGTTTTTTACTGTGCTGGGGATGGAACCCAAGGTGTCATTTTAAGCTGTATCTCCAAGTGAATTCTTAAATTCAAGGCCAATTTATGGCCAGATTTGAGAAATGAGCCACATGTGCTGCTGCATGCCTGTAATCCCAATGCTTGTGAGGCTAAGACAGGAGGATCACAGGTAGTGAGACTCTTAGCAACCTAGTAAGACAATGTTTCAAAACAAAAAATATATATATTTATTTGGTTATACTGGGGGTAGAACCCAGGGGCTTTTCTACCTCAGGGATATACTCCCAGACCTATTTTATATTTTATTTGGAAACAAGGTCTCACTAAGTTACTGAAAGTCTCACTAAGTAGCTGAGGCTGGCTTCTAATGTGTGCAATCCTACTGTCTCAGCCTCCCAAGCGCCGGGATTACAAGCGTGCGCCACCACGCCTGGCCAAAATATTTTTTTAAAAAGGGCTGAGGGGCCAGGCTTGGTGAGACAGGAGGATCGTGCAGGTTCGAAGCCAGCCTCGCTGGATTAAGAGACCTTGTTTCCAAATAAAAATATAAAATAAGTCTGGGAGTGTAGCCTGGAGGTAGAAGGGTTTCCAGGAACCCCAGTACCACCACCAAAAAAAAAAAAAAAAAAAAAAAAAAGGCTGGGGGTGGAGTGTGTCTCTGGATTCAATCCCCAGTATCACCAAAAAAAAAAAAAAGCAAATTGTACAATAGAACATATGAATTTTATGGTACGTAAATTACACCTTAATAAAGCTGGTAATTTTTTTTTTCTTCTTATTTTTGCGGTACTGGAGTTTGAACCCAGGGCATTCTACCTCCAAGCTCCACTCTCAGGCCTATTTTTTATTCCTTATTTTGAAACAGGGTCTCATTGAGTTGCAGAAGGCCTCACTGAGTAGCTGAGGCTGACTACAAACCTGGATCTTCCTGTCTCAGCCTCCCAAGTACTGGGATGAGAAGCGTGCGCCACCATACCCGGCAAAGCTGTCTTTTTAATGCAATATAAACACACAAGTTAAACGAGAATTCTCCATGGGCCTCCTCAGGCTGTCTTACCTGAGATTCCTTTAATGCTTGCTTTCCCCACCAAATTGGGTTGGTATCGACTATGATAACCAGAAGATTCAATTCATCTTCTGAAAATATTAACAAGAAATAAATTTAGAACATTAACCACATGATAGAGAATCAAAGGTAACATTCCCAATGTGTATATTAAAACAACTGCATGCCTTTAAAGGTCTATTATCCTACAACCGTGAGATTAACAGGAAGTCCAGGGTTCTTTTGAGCATGTGTTTAAGATTTAAACTCAGGGGCCCTCAAGGCCTTGCCTGTTCCCTACACCACCAAGTGTACTAGAATGTCACCAAACGCCATATGTCACCAAACCAAAGACAGAATGGATTATGAAATATGCATCCCCTCTTTTTTGTGTGGTACTGGGGATGGAACCCAGGGGCATTCTACCTCCAAGCTACACCTCCAGGCCTATTTTTTATTCATTATTTTGAAACAGGGTCTCACTGAGTTGCAAAGGGTCTGAGTAGCTGAGGCTGTCCACAAGCCATGATCCTCCTGTCTCAGCCTCCCAATGCTGGGCTTATAAGCGTGCACCAACACGCCCGGCTGCACCCCCTTTTTATTGTGTGTATGGCACTAGAGATAGAGCCCATGGGCATTCTATCTCTAAGCTATACCCTAGCCCCACTTTTCTTTTTTTCTTTTTCTTTTTTTGGTGGTACTGGGGTTCCTGGAAGCCCTTCTACCTCCGGGCTACACTCCCAGACCTATTTTATGTTTTATTTGGAAACAGGGTCTCTTAAGCCCAGCAAGGCTGGCTCCGAACCAGCGCGATCCTCCTGTCTCCGCCTCCCAATCGCGGGGATTACAAGCCTGCGCCACCACACCCGGCTCCCACTTTTCTTTTAAAATAGGTTCTTGCTAAAATGCTGAGGCTGTCGTTCAACCTGCAATCCTTCCCTCAGGCTCCCAAGTACTGGGATCACAGATGTGCACAACAGGCTAAATAGGCCCTTGTTTAATAGACCACTAAAAGCCAAGCAGGGTGGCACAGGTTTGTAATCCCAGTACTTGGAAGACTGAGACAGGAGGATCACAGGTTCGCGGCCAGCCTCGGCTACTCAGTGAGGCCCTTTGCAACTCAGTGAGACCCTGTTTCAAAATAAAGAATAAAAGCTAGGGCTTTAATAAAGAAAGAATAAAAACTACGGGGCGTGCGCCACCACGCCTGTCTTGGAATTCATTTATTAACTCGCCTTCTGCTACTCTGCCCACTAGACAGTAACCTCCACAAGCTTCCCCGTCCGTCACCGTCTCTACCGTCCTCCCCACGGCA
Source organism: Muscardinus avellanarius (assembly GCF_963383645.1). Lineage (NCBI taxonomy): Eukaryota > Metazoa > Chordata > Mammalia > Rodentia > Gliridae > Muscardinus > Muscardinus avellanarius. The sequence continues at coordinate 2,528,775 of NC_137807.1, read as the reverse complement.
GAAAATACGACCTGGCATCCCCAAAGAGGCCGACCCCAAAGAGCCACTGAATGAATGAATCGATCCATTGGCTACTCCTCTGAGCACCAGATGGCTTCCCCCCAGCCCAAAGCCGCACTCCACTGGGCCGGCCCATCGCGGGCCGGGTCCCCCCAGCCCCAGGGTCGGGGTCCCGCCTGGCGAGGGGCTCACCGTCGGAGACCATGGCGCCCCGACAGCCGCCCTTCGCGGAGGCAGCCGTCCAGCCCGCAGCCCGGAGCCCGCGCGCCGACTTCCGGCGCGTCCGTGACGTCACGCGCGCGGCCCGTCCCTCCCCGGAAGTGACGCCGACGCGCTGTCAGTGCGCGCGGCTCGCTGCAGGCGCTGCGTTGGGAGCCCGCCGAAGCGGCGCGAGCGGCTCCGGCTCCTCCGGCTCCGCGGTCCCAGGGCGCCATGGACGACAAGGGTAAATCAGGCCGGCCCGGGCTGCCGAGCCGAGCGGAGCCGCACGGGGCCGCCCAGCCTGCGCCCCGGAGGGCGTCGCCCCCGAGCGCTTCCCCCGCGGCCCCTGGCATGGGGGTGGGCCCGAGGGCATCGCCGACCCGCGCCCAGCCGCACGCCCCCCAGGGCCCGGGGGAAGGAGGCTTCGGCTCCCTCTTGCGAAGTAGGAATAGAACTCTGCCCTGTTGAGTCTGTTACTGGAAAAGAGAGAATAAGGCAGCCCGGCGTGGTGGCGCACGCCTGTAATCCCGGCATTCGGGAGGCTGAGGCCGGAGGATCGCAGGTTTGTGTGTGTGTGTTACTGGGAATGGAACCCAGGGGCTTTGTACTTCCGGGCTACACTCCCAGACCTATTTTATATTTTAGTTGGAAACAAGTTCTCACTAAGTTGCCAATAGCCTCACTAAGTAACTAAGGCTGGCTTCGAACCTGCATGATCCTCCTGTCTCAGCCTCCTCAAAAGAATTTTTAAAATGACTTTGCTTCCTAAAATCAACAAGCATCAACAAACTCTCCGGCCTTACATCCTGCTAAACGACTGTGACGAATGGTTTTTTTTTGTCCCTCCCCAGAGCTGATCGAATACTTTAAGTCTCAGATGAAAGGAGACCCTGACATGGCCTCGGCAGTGGCTGCCATCCGGACGTTGCTGGAGTTCTTGAAGAGAGATAAAGGTAAAGCAGGTCATCCTTGAACACTCGGGGGCTTGGGAAAGTCTTCTAATGACTACTAGAACTGTAGAAAGTGAGAGATGTATGTTTGTCTAGAGCTTGAAGCTCAGCTTTTTCGTTTCAGGCCTTTTAACCTGTGCTTTGAGCTGGGCATGGTGGCACACACTTGTAATCCCCGCGCTTGGGAGGCTGAGACAAGAGGATCGCACAGGTCCAAAGCCAGCCTCAGCTACTGAGTGAGGCTCTCAGCTACTTAGTGAGACCCTGTTTCCAAATCAAGTATAAAATAGGTCTTGGAGTATAGCCCAGAGGTAAAAAAAAAAAAAAAGCCCCTGGGTTCCACCCCCAGTACCACCAAAAAAAATGTGCTTTGAATCAAGAATGGCCATTTTATCTCACTCACCACGAAACTTGCGTCACAGTGATGACATTCAACTTTACAGATGTTTGTTGAGCTTCTGCCTTGTCCCAGAGTCTATGCAGATACTACAGAAAATGTTCCAGGATAAATTCTGGTATTAATATCATTTATTATGATCTACTAGTTCAGCATTTAAATCTAAACCATCACATCTCATATAAGCAAAATAATAAGAATGCCTTCTCTAACCTGTGGCTCGTGACGACCTCCAGCATCCTCCCGTCATACCTACAATAGCATTCAGAGACCTTTGGCTGCCCCGGACTGTCCTGCGACCTCATCTGCCACCTCTAATAACCCGTCCGTGCGGTCCTCAACGAACAGCTTCAGCCCTTCTGGTCCCTCTCTCTGCTTTTTATACTGGGCTTGCACATGTGTTGCCTTTCTTTTTGGTTTTGCTTTGTTTGTGGTACTGGTGACTGAACTCATGGCATTCTACCTCTGAGCTATCCCCCTAACCCTGTTTTATTTTTAATCAAGGTCTCGCTAGATTAATCAGAGTCTCACTACTCCTGAGGGTTGACCCTGCAATCCTGCCTGAGCCTCCCAAGTACTGGGATTAAGACGGGCACCACCACATCCGCATAGTGTCCCCTCGTGTGCTGTTAAGCCTGAGCCTGGAACCTTTCCTGCCGGATCTCTCTGTGGCTGGATCTTTGGGACTCAGCTCTCAGTCATGGCTGCCTCGTCATCAGCCTGCTTTTTTCCGCCCTGCTCACAGTCTAGTTCTCTTGTGTATTCTTGGCATGCTCCTCTCTTTGCGTCCTCCTGTAGGCGGGAGCTGCATTGGCGTGGAGCCCCGTCTCGTCCGCTGCTCTTCCCTGGCATCTAGAACAACGCGTGGCCCGTAGTTGCACCCAGAGAATACGCGCTGAGCGAACGAACGAACGAATTAGTTCATGGCGAACTTGGCAAAAGACCGTGCCGCTAAAGTGAATGTCCCGCTCCTATTTGATCCTTCCAGGGGAGACACTGCAGGGCCTACGGGCGAATCTCACCAGCGCCATAGAAACCCTGTGCGGCGTGGACTCCTCGGTGGCGGTGTCCTCTGGCGGGGAGCTCTTCCTCCGCTTCATCAGCCTGACCTCCCTGGAGTACTCCGTAAGCCACAGCCGCCCGCGGCTGCTCCCCACGTCCTCGTGGCTGCAGACATCCTCGGCCCACCCTGGACCGTCCCCCATCTTGCTTTTTCCTCCCTAGGATTACTCCAAATGTAAAAAGATCATGATTGAGCGGGGAGAGCTTTTCCTCAGCAGAATATCCTCTTCAAGAAAGAAGATTGCTGACCTGTGCCATACCTTCATCAAAGACGGGGCAGTGAGTAAACTGAGAGCAGGGCTTTGGGGTGCAGAGCCGGGGCTAAGATCTTGGCTTGCTGGGTAACCTCGGACAAATTACTTACCCTCTCTGTACCGCACTTTTCTCATCTGATAAATAAGGGCAATAAAGAGCCGGGCGTGGTGGCGCCCGCTTGTCATCCCAGCATTTGGGAGGCTGAGACAGGAGGACTGCGATTTGCAACCAGCCTCAGCCACTTAGCAAGGCCTTTGCAACTTAGTGAGACTCTGTTTGCAAGTAAAGAATAAAAAGTAGGGCTGGGGAATGTAGCTTGGTGTTGAATGGGTTCTACCTGCGGTACCACACACACAAAAAAAATTTAAATAAATAAGGGCAGCAATAGTGTTGACCTCGTAGGGTTGCCAGGGTTGAACGAGACGGTCTCTTTGATGGTTCAGCACTGCACCTGGCATATGGTCAGTGCTCCAAAAAATATACAGACGCCTGTCACCGTAGTAGAGAGATGGAGAAAAACACCCGGACAGCATGGCTGGCCCCTGAGTGAGCAAGAGGTTCCCTAAAGAAGTCCTCTTGTGATTGGATATGTAGTCGCCTGGATTACATCACGCAGGCCAGCCCTCATCGCGGTTCATACTGAGCACCTTCCTGGCCAAGGCTGACAGTGGACGTGATTTTCTTTTTCGCTTCATTTCAGATGCTATTGCAGTGAGTCCAGGCCGTCCAGTGTTGCTCTGTTAGTAAAGACAGGAACTGCAGGTTAAGCCAGCCCAGCACAGGCCTAATAAAACTTTGATGACAGGGTACATCCTTTTTGCCACCAAAGCCTCCGCTGACCACAACAGCGTTTACTTGCATTTTGACTCTTAAGCCTGGTCCACTTTATTACCCGGTCCGTAACCTTTGAAGTACCTTGTTAAGTGACAGCGCGGTGCGAGTGGGCGACACCGAAGCCGGTTGGGGTCAAAGCCTGCGGTGGAGGCGGGATGTGGCCTCCCGTCCCCGCCCTCCACGCCGTCGCCTGCCCGCGTCACCAGGTCGGCGCTGACTTAGACTAGATGCAGAGCAGAGGTGCTCAAATTTGAACACGCAGGTGCATCGCCTGGGGTCTTACTAAATGCGGATTCAAGCGGGCGTGGCGACGCACACCTGTGATCGCTATACTTGGGAGGCTGAGACGGGAGGATCTCAGGCTCAAAAATAGCCTCAGCCACTTAGAACTTAGTACTCAGCTACTTGCCCCCTTAGCTTAGTACTCAGCTACTTACCCCTATTTCCAAATAAATAAAATAGGGCTGGGGGAGGGTAGCTCAAAGATGGAACGTCCCTGGGTTCCATCCCCAGCACCAGTGCTGTGCACTGCCAAGGTCTCCGTTCTCATCATAGTTGATTTGTGAGGAAGGTAAACAGAGGCACGGAGGAGCCCAGAAGGCGTATCTCAGTGCAGACAGTGCGGCCTGGCCTGGGAGCTGCCCCTTTGACGAAGCTTCTTTCTCTGTCCACAGAGAATACTGACTCATGCCTACTCCCGGGTGGTGCTGCGAGTTCTGGAGGCAGCCGTGAAGGCCAAGAAGCGCTTCAGCGTCTACATCACGGAGTCACAGCCCGACTTATCGGGGCAAGTATCTTCCTACCCGGTCCTGTGTCCAGCAACCCCAGGAAGAGCACGCCGAGCCCTGGAGCCCCCACTGGGCCAGACGCACCCCTTACCATGCCGCCCCTGCCCGGAATGACAGGCACAGATTTGCAGCAGGGCATGGCCCAGGCGCACGGTTCTGGTTAAGTAGTTAAGTTGGTTTTGGTTAAGTAGTTAAATCGAAACAGCAGCGAGAGACTGTTGTTAAAAATTCTCTATCAGCCGGGCGTGATGGCGCACGCTTGGAATCCCGGCATTCGGGAGGCTGAGGCAGGAGGATCACAGTTCTAGAACAGCCTCAGCTACTTGGTGAGGCCCTCTGCAACTCAGTGAGACCCTGTTTCAAAATAAAGAATAAAAAATAGGGCAGGGGCGTAGCTCAGAGGTCAAAAGCCCCTGAGTCCATCCCCAGAACCTCAAAAAAAATAAAGTATCAAGTAGATAATTCACATCCCCATCTCTTCGGACTATAAAAGCAGAACTTTTCTACTTTTTTCCCTGAGTTTACATCTTCCCCAGAGCCCCTAGTGGTTTTTCTTAAGTATATTTTTCCTAGAGAGCCCAGACTCTTGTGTCCTTAGACCAGACTTGAGACCTGCTCCTTAATCCATTACTGTTAAGCCCACAGGACTTGCCACGGTCTAACATAAGCGACTTATCACCACGGCCCTTGCCTGGACTTTGCCTAATGTTCTCAAAATGTCACCTTCAGTAAGAAAATGGCCAAAGCCCTCTGCCACCTCAACGTCCCTGTCACCGTGGTGCTGGACGCCGCTGTTGGGTGAGTGCCCGTCCACCCTGGCCGCGTGCCCCCATGCGCTCTGGGCTGGCTGCAGGCAGAGTCCTCAGACTGAAGGCCTGCGTCCCCGCGCAGCCCACAGCAGGTGGCGTCCTGCCTCTTAATTACTAGTTGCTGTGAGCCTCAAGCTCCCTCTGGTCTGGGCAGTGCACTCAGAGTCGGGCTGCGGGTGCTGGGCAGAGTGAACAGCAGGATTTGTGTGTTTTCAGAGCCAGATGCAACGGCAGGTTCGCGTCAGCAGTTAGGGGCACGGGGCTCTCCTCATCCCAAGACATGGGCGGTCCTGTGGCGTGCTACATGCAACTTCTCTCCTGAAACCAAGGTCACGTGTCCTTGGACCATCAGTGTATTGCACGAGAGAAAACAGGAGTAACAATCTCTGGGAGAGAGAACACATAAGTGAGATCACTAAGAAAAACCGGCCTAGCCGGGCGTGGTGGCGCACGCTTGTGATCCCAGCATTCGGGAGGCTGAGATGGGAGGATCGCAGGTTGGGGGGGCTACCTCAGCAAGCAGTGAGACTCTTAGCAACCTCGGCAGGCCATTTCAAAATAAAAATTTTAAAAAGAGCCAGGCATGGTGGCACACACTTGTAATCCCAGCACTTGGGAGGGTGAGACAGGAGGATCGCACGAGTTCGAAGCCAGTGTCAGCTACTTGGTGAGACCCTGTTTTCAAATAAAACATGTAATAGGTCTGGGAGTATAGCCTGGAGGTAGAAAAGCCCCTGGGTTCCACCCCCAGTACCACACACACAAAAAAAAAAAAATTAAAGAGGGTAGGGGTGTCACTCAGAGGTAGAATGCCCCTGGGTTCCGTGCCCAAAACCAAAAGAAAAAGAGAACGGACCCACTCACTGGAGCTCAGAGAGCGTCGCATCCTTTTCTCTCCCTCAGCTACATCATGGAGAAAGTGGATCTGGTCATAGTCGGAGCCGAGGGCGTCGTGGAGAACGGAGGGGTCATTAACAAGGTACCATCTCCTCCCCAGGCGGGCAGTGCGCGGGGACCCAGGCGCCCGCTTCCCTCTCCAGATCCTCACCTTCAGGACTGCCTCGCAGTACTGAGCCGTCAGCCAGCCAGATTTGGGCCAAATTGCTTTTTTCTTTTTGTAATATTGGGAATTGAACCCAGGACCATGCTATCTCCAAATTACACCCCAATTTTTAATTTGAAATAAGGTCTTGCGAGGCTGCTAAAAGTTTTGCTAAGTTGCTGAGGCTGGCCACAAACCTGTGATCCTCCTGTCTCAGCCTCCCAAACACTAGGATTCCAGGCATGCGCCACCAAATTTCCTTCAGAGACTGACCTACAAGAATTAAGTCAGTGTAGAAGCCGGGCGTGGTGGCGCACGCTTGTCATCCCGGCATTCGGGAGGCTGAGACCGGAGGATCGCAGTTCTAGAACAGCCTCAGCTACTTAGTGAGGCCCTCTGCAACTCAGTGAGACCCTGTTTCAAAATAAAGAATAAAAAATAGGGCTGGGGGTGTCACTTGGAGGTAGAATGCCCCTGGGTTCCATTTCCAGTACCACACACACAAAAGTCAGTGTAATTTATATTTAAATAAAATGGGTCTTAACTGGGATGGGGTTTGCCTGGTTTTTGGTTTTATTTGCACATGTTTGACCTCAGTACATTTCCTTAGTTTCTCCCAGTGCTTAACCTGGGAACGTTTCATTAGGGATCATTAACAAGGTACCGTCTCCTCCCCAGGCGCCCGCGCTGCGCCCACCTGCCCTCTTCCCTCTCCAGATCCTTACCTTCAGGACTGCCTCGCAGTACTGAGCCGTCAGCCAGCCAGATTTGGGCCAAATTGCTTTTTTCTTTTTGTAATATTGGAAATTGAACCCAGGACCATGCTATCTCCAAATTTTTGAGTCGTGGTACAACGTAACGACTTATGTTGAAGGGTACAGGTGGTGTTGAGTACATTCACAGCCATGCCACCTTCACCGCCCTGCTTGGAAAGTGTCCATTCCTCCAGCAGGTGCTGCCCAGCACCAGCCCCTGTTCCTCCCCGGCCCTGGTGCCCTCGTTCTGCCCTCCCTAGTTTTGCTGTTCTCGACGCCTCAAATAGGTACAGTCCTAGAACACTTTGAGCGTGAATTACTCCACTCAGCACGATGTTTTCCGAGTTTGATCCACATGGCAGTAGCACGTGTCAGACCCTCATTCCTAGCCAGGCGTGGCGGCGCACGCTTGTAATCCCAGTGCCCGGGATGCCGAGAGAGGAGGATCCCAAGTTCACAGCCAGCCTCGGCTACTTCATGAGGCCGTTTCAAATAAAACGCTCACCTGGCATTTCCTACCTTCCCAGATTGGAACCAACCAGATGGCCGTGTGCTCCAAGGCACAGAACAAGCCCTTTTACGTGGTGGCGGAGAGCTTCAAGTTCGTCCGGCTCTTCCCGCTAAACCAGCAGGATGTTCCAGATAAGTTTAAGGCAAGTCTTGTGCATCCGGAGTGGGCCCGAATCTGAGCCGAGCCCTTTGAAAGGCCAGACTCCTTTCCTTCCCCTATTTTCTCCCACGCATGGAGGTTACAGGGCCTGGACTCACATTCATCCACAGGACCTCCGTCTCATCCACTGACACCGCACTCTGCGGGCTGCGGGAGGCAGGGAGGCCAGGGCTTCCAGGGCAGCCTCCGCGCCCATCTGTGTCCTCACCCGTAGGCTGGATGCTGTTACTGTCCCAGTCTGAGCTTCTCTGAAGGGAGGGCTCCTGCGGGCAGGCCGCCCTCGACACTAACACGGTCCCCTCTCCCCAGTACAAGGCTCACACTCTGAAGTCTCTGCAGACCGGACAGGACCTCCGAGAGGAGCACCCGTGGGTAGACTACACCGCGCCCTCCCTGATCACCCTGCTCTTCACGGACCTGGGCGTGCTCACCCCCTCGGCTGTCAGTGACGAGCTCATCAAGCTGTACCTGTGACGGCGGCTCGCCCCGCGGGGCCTGGGGACACGGCTCACGTCCTCCCCCAGAGGCTCTGGCTCACCTCAGCCATTGAAAATAGTTCCTGCCTCTCAAGCCAAACCTAGACGAGCTACTCTTCAGAAACTCACTCACTTTCAGTTTACAGAAAGGCAAACTCCTGGCGACTTGACAGCCCGAGCCCTCCGCCGCCCTGTCCCTGGCGCCAGGCCAACTTGCCAAAGTGCCCAGGATCCTGCTGCAGGCTGGAGAGCAGGTGCCCGACCTCTGACCAGACCCCCTGCGGCGGCGACCCCGCTGGCCTCCAGTGGTGGCTGGGAGGGAGCGCGCTGACCCCGCACCTGACACCCAGCGGTGCGGAGGCCCGCCCTGAGGGCACGGCCTGCTCGGCTCAGCGCTGCTGACCACCCCGCCTTCTGGAACCTTTGTGAGCGCACATTCTGTATCTGTAAATGAAAAGAATTTCCTTTAAAACTGTTTGGGTCCTAGGAATCCTTTTAAAACAGTTCTTGGGAACAAATTCAGCATCTTTACCAGTAAGCCGTATGCAGACTTTGATATGGCGTGCCTCAGTTCTGCACGCCGGCCCAGGCCTGGAGCACTGGCCACCAGGCGAGACCCTGGGCGGCCACATCCACAGCGCGGCGGGGCAGCCCGTGTGCCAGGACGACGCTTTAGCCAACGGAAGGCAGGCGCAACAGTCACTCACCAGAAAACAGCTGCTCTCCTGTACACACCAATGACAATGACTGGGAGTTTCTGGGGCTTTTTTTTTTTTTTTTTTTTTTTTTTTTGGTACTAAGGATGGAACCAAGGGGCATTATAACCCCAAGGTAGATCCGACCCCTTTTTATTTTGAAACAGGTCTCACTGAATTGCCAAGGCTGGCCTCAAACTTGTGACCCTCCTGTCTCAGTCCCCCAGGTACTGGGATTACAGGCACACACCACCACACCTGACAGGGAACATACTCTAAAAAAGACACCCGGCACACCCACCTCCGCAGGTCCTCAGAGCAGAGCATCAGAGGATGACTCGGGCAAGGACACCCAAAGGGCAGGTGTCTCGCAGTCCTTAGGAAGGCTTTTGTGCTACTAGGGATTGAACCCAGGGGGGTTCTACCTCTGAGCTATACCCCCAGTCCTATTTTATTTTGAAACTGGGCCTCATTAAGTTACAGAGGCCCTTGAGTTGCTGCAGCTGCCGTAAACCTACAATCTCCCTGTCTCAGCCTCCTAAATCCTGGGATTACAGGTGCGTGCCACTGCACCCAGCACTTAGGAAGTTTAAAAAGCTTAAAAACAAGCGGGGCTTGTAACCCCACAAGTCCAGACGTGTAATTCCAGTACTTGGGAGGCTGAGACAGAAGGATCTGGGTTCACAGCCAGCCTCAGCTACTTACTGATGCCCTGTTTCAAAAGAAAGAATACAAAATCAGGCTGGGGGTATATAGCTCAGAGGTGGAATGCCTCTGGGTTCAATCCCCAGCACCACAAAAAAACGACAAGTCCTTAAAAACAAGTATAGCACAATATCTTTATGATAAAGTTAAAAAAGTATAAAATACCCTCAGGAATAAAGACTCTAATTATAGGTGGCCCATCAAGATAAATATCAGCTTCTCTCATTTCCTCTCAGTTTTACACGTCTTCTAGACCTCAAGTCCTGTGGTCTTTAGTGAGCATGTCCACGGCAGCCCCCGCGCTGCCCCGCGATCTGAGGGGCTCTGCCGCGCTCCCGCACCAAGGCCTGCTGGGCGTGGACACACGGGAGCCGCCTGAGCGGAGCGTGACGCCCCCTCGGCCCAGAGCTTTGCTGAGGCGCCGGCATCAGCAGCCATCTTCCAAGTCTGAGAGCCCCAGATCTGCTGTCCCGGCCTTCCCCTTGCCGCTGGTCAACAACCCCTTCTCAAATTCTTCCTCGGTGATCTTGCCTTTCTTAAACCTCTTCAAGAGCCTCGTGTCATTCAGAAGCTCCTCCATGTCCTCGTCCTCCACGTCAGAACCCTGAGTGCAGAAGGAACAGTCTGAATCTCTGTGCCGCGGTGGCCGAGGACGGCCTCCCACCCCGGCCAGCAGCACACAACGGGCGCTGTTTTGTGTGGCGCTGGGGACTGAGCCCAGGTCATTCCACTGTTGAGCTATGGCCCTTTTTATTTTTTGTCTGGAAACAGGGTCTCAATAAGTTACTGAAAGCCTAGCTACATTGCTGAGACTGTCCTTGAACCTGCAATCCTCCTGTCTCAGCCTCCCAAGGACTGGCACTAAAGTGTGTGCCACCAGCCAGTACAGACAGCTGACAGCTTCACGAAGACAGCTGACAGCTTCACGGAACTCCTACTATAAGATTCTACTAGAATAAAAAATTTTTCTGAATTCTAGGTTAAAATTTAAGCCATAAACAAACTGCAAACCTTACCTCTTCCCTTTTCCTTTTTTCATTCATTTTCTTCTTCTTTTCCTTTTTCGCCTTCTGCTTCGACCAAGCTTTATTTTTTATGAATTTTCTCCTCCCTCCGTTTTCCGTCTTCTCTTTCCTTTGTTGCTGCAAGAGTTTCTGCCTCTGCTTCTCTCTAATTTTGTCTTTAAATGGAATCGCGTCTGTGTTCACGTCCACGGGCACGAACTCTGGAAACCGCTTCCCCCTCAGCTCCGGCATCCTGGGCATCTTCAGCAGGGCAAAGCCGCGGGCCAGGCTGGCAAAGTCCAGATCTGCTTGAGCAAGAACGCCAGCGTCACACGCCAAGATGCGACGGGAGGCGGCGGCGGGGGGGGGGGGGGGCTCACGGCGCACGCAGTTCCCACCAGAGCGGTGCCTGGAGTCGCTCTAGCCAGCCGGCTATTGACTGACCGACACTGTGGGAGCGGAAACCAAACCCAAAGCAGTCTACCTTAAGTCTACCTGGGGTAACGGTGACCCTAGCTTTTTCTTCGGTACTGGGACCCAACCCATGGCCTTCTACTTCCCAGCTACACTCCTAACGCTTTATTTTGAAACAGGGCCTCGCAAAGTTGCTGAGGCTGTCTTCAACCCTGCGATTCTCCTGTCTCAGCCTAAGTACTGGGATTACAGGCGTGCATGACTTCGCCCGGCTACCCCAGCTCTATTCTTTTTGTTTTGAAGGAAGGTCTCGCTAGGTTATAAGAGTCTCCTACAGCGGCGAGGCTGGCCACAAACCGGCAGACCTCTTGTCTCAGCCTCCCGGGAACTGGGACTCCAGGCTGGACCACCACACCAGCCACAACAAACATTTAGCAAGACAACCATGGCGCGTGTGCGACCCATCAGAGCTTAGCCAAAAGCAGCTGTGTGAAGGAGAAAGCCCACTCACCCTTCAGCCTGAAGATGAGGCTGCACTCGTGCTTGGCGTAGGCCTGGACGTAGGACACGAAAGCCCTCATGCCTTTTTCAAACATGGCTCTGTCGGCCAGGGCCAGGGCCTGCAGCTGGGGCAGCAGGTCCCCTGTGTCGCTCTGGAGTCCCATCTCCTGCAGGGGGCACTGCACAGAGAGCACGTTCTCACCTCGCCGGCCAGCGACACCGCACCCCACAGAGCCAGTGCCAGGAAACCAGAGGACTGCCATGGTAATGCGGGAGCCGAAAGACCAAACCCAACTCCATATTTTCCTTGGCTCAAAAGGTCTTTTTTTCTTTCTTTTTTTTTTTCTTTTTTTTTTGTGTGTGTGTATTACTGGGGCATGAACCCAGGGCATTCTACCTCTGGACTGTACCCCCAGTCCTTTTTTAAACTTTTGTTTTAAAACAGGGTCTCACTAGTTGCTGAGGCTGTCCTCAAACCTGCATCCTTCTGTCTTAGCCTCCAAGGACTGGGATTACAGACGTTTGCCACCACGCCCAGCTAGTAGTATTCTACTTTTTGTTTGTTTGTTTTGCTGGGGATGGAAGCCAGGGGCATTCTACCTCTAAGCTACACCCCCAGCCCTATTTTTATTCATTTTGAAACAGGGCCTGAGTTGCAAAGGGCCTCACCAAGCAGCTCAGGCTATCTGCAAACCTGTGATCCTCCTGTCTCAGCCTCCCAGTACATGATAGTACAGCAACACTGAGCTGTGTCCCCAAGTGGTGGCCCGGGCCCGGGCCCAGGCTGGCTGCAGCGAGGCCAGAGGGCAGCCATGCTCTGGCACTGGCCCAGCCCGGTGAGTCTGCGGCCCCCACTAAGCTTCTGACCCTAAGCGGGAGCGGCGCTGTCCCCGCTGGCTGTCCCCAGCGGCTCCACGTGAACAGAGAAGGCCACTTACTTTCTGGTTAATTGCCAGGAAGTTGACGTAGGACTCTTCCATGGGCAGGAGGAACACCAGGGCACTGCCGCCATGGCCGATGCGTGCTGTGCGGCCGCAGCGATGCACGAACGCGCTGTGAGGATACAGAGTGGGTGCTGGTGAGCAGAGCCCAGGCCGCCAGGACACCCACCTCAGCACCGGAGACGCAGGGGCCAGCAACTGACAGGCGTGCAGAGACAGGAGCCAGGAGACGGGAACTGTGAGCAATAAGGAAAACGGACTGAAATTTCTGGCTTGGGCGTGGTGGCGCACGCTTGTCATCCCAGCATTTGGTAGGCTGAGACAAGAGGATCGCAGGTTCACAGACAGCCTCAGCTACCTAGTGAGGCCCTCTGCTAATTAGTGAGACCCTGTTTTAAAATACAGAATAAAAAATAGGGCTGGGAGCGTAGCTGGGAGGTCGAATGCCCCTGGGTTCCATCCCCAGCACCACACACACAAAAAACACTTGCAGGCTCACAGCAGGACTCAATGAAAAGCCTAAGACCAAGCACGGCCCGCGCCCAGAAGTGCCCACCGTCACAGGGAGGGTCACAGAGGAGGCCAAGCCCACGGCTGGAAGTGCACACTGGGGATCTATGCGTACTTAGGGAAAAATCACTGCAATTTTCATATCCGGTACTTTGTATTTTTTCAATTAAATGTTCTATTATGCATTTCTGCAAGACCTTTCTTTTGTGTATGTGTGTAACACTGGAGACTGGACCTGGGGAAATTCTAGCTCTGAGCTACACTCCCAGCCCTATTTTTTTTTTTTTTTTTTTTTTTTTTGGTGGGTCTGGGGATGGAACCCAGAGGCATTCGACCTCCGAGCTACACCTCCTGCCCTGTTTTTTATTCTTTATTTTGGAACAGGGTTTCATTAAGTTGCAGGGGAGGGCCTCATTAAGTAGCTGAGGCTGTCTGTGAACTGCGAACCTCAACCCTCCAGTCTCAGCCTCCAGAATGCTGGGATTACAAGTGTGTGCCACCACGTCCAGCCAAGCCCTATTTTATTTTTTATTTTTTTTTTTTTTTGAAACAGGTTTCACCAGTTTGATGAGTGGCTCACTGCTCACTCAGGCTGTCCTCCAACCTGAATCCTCCTGACTCAGCCTCCCAAGCACTGGGATTACAGACATGCGCCACCACGCCTCGCTTATATTTGCTATTTAAAACCATATTTTGAACGTCATTATACATTTATCCACCTCCGGATCCCTATTTCCTCTGGCTCAGACTCCTTGACACGCGCGGGCAGTAACATGGGCCATGCCTACCTCGCGCTGCTGGGCGGGTCGTACTGCAAAACCCAGTTTACTTCAGGAATATCGATTCCCCGGGCCATCACATCGGTGCACACCAAAATCCCACTGGAGGAAAAGGAATGCCAGGTGAGGGGCCGCCAGCGCCCAGGCCGTGCAGGAAGAGGCCAGGGGCGGGCGAGGAGAGGGGGCACGGGGCGGCGCCCACCTCTGCAGCGTGCGGAACGCCATGAAGATCTTGTTGCGCTTGTGTTTCATCTTGCCATGGATGCACAGGACCCTTGCGCCGCTCACCAGGACCTCCAGGGCCTTCCCGTAGTACTCCACGCAGGCGCAGGTGCTGCTGGGGCAGAGTCGCGCCCGTCTGGGTGCTGGGCTTGAACCCAGGGCCACCCTACCTCCACCTCCACCCCAGCCCTATTTTGTTCTGTATTTGGAAGCAAGGTTTCCTAAGTTGCTGAGGGCCTTGCTACACTCTGAGGCTGGCCCTGAACCTGTGAGCCTGTCTCTGGGACTACAGGTGTGTGCCACCATGCCCGGCTTCGTCAGCCCAGCACTGGGGACTGCTCATCCCCATCAGGAGGGAGGATGAGGGCTGTCCCCACGGCTAAGCTCCACACTAGACATCCTCTTGGCTGGCGACAGGCCAAGCTTCCGGCAAACGCGAGTCAAAGCCCTGAGGACGGATCTCACTATTGGAAGACTCAAGGAAGGCGGCCTCCTGGTCCCCAAGAAGGGATGCAACGGAAGCCGCCTCAGAATGAAAACGGCGGCATCTCTGACGTGCACAGCGTAGGGATTTTCCTGTGGAGAAGGCTCCTCTCCAGGAGGCGGGATGCCCCAGGGCTCAGCAGAGGGGCCAGGCTGACCCCCGATGCTCGGCCCAGCCTGGCCCTGGTTGCCCAGCCAAGGACGGCATGCCGTGTCCCTGTCTCACCGTGACAACGGGACAAACCGCTGAGGCAGGCCTGGGGCCACCGAGCCATTGCCAGCCCTCCCTCCCCCTTCACCTGCCTCCGCACACAGCCAGCTGGCTTCCTAGGAGGCGCTCTGCTCTCCTGGTGGAAGGGGACAGTGGCTAGCACTGCCCTGCTGCGCCCGCTTGCTCCCCGCTGCAGACATGACCGGCATGTCAGAGGGAGACCCAGGAGAAGGCCAGGCGATCACAGGCGCATCACCCCGGACGTTGCCACAACACAAATGCATCGTCAGACACTGCCGCCTCCACGCTCCCCTTGGCGGGAAAACAGCAACCCTCTTGGTAGAGCATGAAGGTTTTTTTTTGGTTATTTGCAGCCTGGCACACCCCAAGAGGACAGAATCCATTCTGGACAGAATCTGTACCCTGAGCACCCGGCACAGTCTGGGTACAGCTGAGTCCCAGACCCCAACCAGAACCGGTGGATTACCTGAAGAACACCAGGTGCTTCTCCTGCTTACGATTTCGAAGAAAATGTACCAGCTGGTTAAATTTCTCATCTGCCTTACACACCTGCAAATTAAAGGGAAAACAAAATAAAGACCAGTTTTTAAAAGTAAATAAAATGGTCAGGTGTGGTGGCATACGCTTGTAATCCCGGTGCTTGGGAGCTGAGACAGGAGGATCGCGCAGGTTGGAAGCCAGCCTCGGCTACTTAGTGAGGCTCTCGGCAACTTAGTGAGACCCTGTTTCCAAATAAAATATAAAATAGGGCTGGGAGCTGGGTGTGGTGGCACACACTTGTAATCCCCGCGCTTGGGAGGTGGACACAGGAGGATCGCGCAGGTTCGAAGCCAGCCATGCTGGCTTAAGAGACCCTGTTTCTAAATAAAAAAGTATAAAATAGGTCTGGGAGTGTAGCCCGGAGATAGAAGGGTTTCCAGGAACCCCAGTACCACCAAAAAAAAAAAAAAAAATAGGGCTGGGAGTATAGCCCGGAGGTAGAAAGCCTCTGGGTTCCACCCCCAGTTCCACACACAAAAAAAGTAAATAAAGCCAGGCGTGGTGGCACACACTTGTGATCCCAGCATTCCGGAGGCTGAGACAGGAGGATCCAGGTTTGCGGCCGCCTCAGCTACTTAGTGAGGCCCTTTACAACTCAGTGAGACCCTGTTTCAAACTAAAGAATAAAAAATAGGGAAGAGGGTGTAGTTCAGAGGTCAAATGTCCCTGGGTTCAATCCCCTGACCCGCAAAAAAAAAAAGTAAATAAAAAATCCCTACAGCTCTCTAATTTAAGCCTATGTGTGTGTTCACACACACATGTGCAGGAGTGTAACTAAGGATTAAAGCCAGGGGCACTTTCCGATGAGCTACATCCCCAGCCCTTGGCTACTTTCTCTTTGAGACAGGGTATTGCTAAATTGCCCAGGCTGGCCTTCAACTTGGACCCTTCTGCTTCAAACTCAAAAGTATCAGCCTTAAATTTTAAGGAATCCAATTCCTTCCAGAATAGAACAGATAGTTGGCTCAGAATGTCAATATATGCTGGGAAGGGTGTGTGTGTGTGTGTTTTAGCACGCAGATTCTAGGGTGTGTGTGTGTGTGTGTGTGTGTGTGTGTGCATGTATGTTTTAGCACGCAGATTCTAGGGCGGGCCCAGCACACAAACGCTGCTCCAGCAGGTGTGGCCTGGCCCTGGACACACTTACAGGAAATGTAATCCTCAGACCAGGAGAGTCTGAGGCCAGGGTCAAGGCAAATGCTCTAGGGTGGGCGGCTCTGCAGAAAGCCACGTGCGTGATGACGAGCCACGGTCTCCCCAGCCGGGAGACTCACTTCTGACTTGGAAAGGGTCGCACTAGGTTGCTGCGGGGCTCACTCAGGCTAAGTGTCGCGGCTGGCTCTGAGCCTGAGATCACCCGCAGTGGCCTCCCGGGTGCTGCTGGGAGGACAGGTGCACCCAGCACCCGGCTCCCGGGCCTCACCCTGCGAGGGGCTGCCCTGGCTCACCATGTAGTAGTTCTGCAGGCGGGATGGCGTCTTCTGGGTGCTGCTGGCCGCCACACCCTTTTCCTTCACCGCCACGCGCACGGGGTTCCGGAGGCCGGCTCTCACCAGATTCTCCACTTCCTGCGTCTGCGTGGCAGAGAAGAGGCCGGTTCTCCTCTGCTTTGGCAAAAACTCCAGGATGGTGTTTATGCTGGGGAGAGAGAGCTGCACTCACCCCCGGCCCGCCACCGGCGTGGTCAGCCACTGCTGCACGAGGCTGCACAGGGAGGGAGGCAGGCTGGGAGAGCCGGGCGTGGGGCCACACGCCTGATGTCCCAGTACTTGGGAGGCTGAAGCGGGGGTGGCCTGTTCACAGCCAGCCTCAGCAACTTCATGAGGCCCTCAGCAACTTAGCCAGACCTTGTTTCCAAATAAAAAATAAAATAGGGCTGGCCATGTTGCGTGGGGTTAGAATGTCCCTGGGCTCGATCCTCAGCACCACATACACGCACTAAAAGAGAAGCTGTCAAAATATTGACAGCAGTATTACTGGGAGGTGAGGCAACAGGTGATGTCAGAACCCAGGGACATCCTACTGCCCAGGGTTACCCCAGCTCTGCTTTATTCGTGTGTGTGTGTGTGTGTGTGTGTGTGTGTGTGTGTGTGTGTGTGTGTTTTACTGGGGAATGAATCCTGGGGCATTCCCCTCTAAGCAACACTCCTAGCCCTATTTTTTATTCTTTTTATTTTTTTATTTTTTTATTTTTTTATTTACTTTTGTGTGTGTGTGTGTGTGTGGTACTGGAGACAGAACCCAAGGACATTCTATTTCCAAGCTATACCTCCGGCCCTGTTTTTTAGTCTTTATTATTTTTAAAACAGGGTCTCACTGAGTTGTAAAGAGCCTCACTAAGTCGCTGAGGCTGTCCACAAACCGCGATCCTCCTGTCTCAGCCTCCCGAATGCTGGGATTACAAGTGTGTGCCACCACGCCCGGCTATTCTTTGTATTTTAAAACAGGGTCTCACTAAACTGTGGAGGGCCTTGCTGAGTGGCTGAGACTGACTTTGAACCTGCAATCCTCTGCCTCAGCTTCCCAAGTACTGGGATTACAAGCACGTGCCACCAGACGAAATAGAATTAAACAGTGACAGAATCTGAGGATCAAGTTGCCTAGTGACGTGAAACGCTGATGTGGTTAACAAAATGTCCTAAAGCAACAGAAGGGCCCCATTTTACCACCCACCTAAACCAGCGAAGTCCAAACGCCAGTACCTTGCTTCAAAGCCCAGGTCCAGAAGCCTGTCGGCCTCATCCAGCACCAGGACGTCCAGGGACCTCACGCAGCTGGCCAGGTCCAAGCCCTCAGCCTTCCTCCGAAACATGTCCTCCAGGCGGCCCGGGGTCGCCACGATGATGTTCCCACTACGGAAAGGAAAGAAAGTTAACACCTGCTACATGCTCTAACCGTGGCAAGACCAGTGATCGAGACCAAAATCCAATGTTCTTTTATTTTATTTTTTTTATTTGTGGTGCTAGGGATTGAACCCAAAGGTGTTCTACCTCTAAACTATGACCCCATCCCTACTTGATTTTTTATTTGGAAACAGGGTCGTGCTAGGCTGATAAATTGCTGAGGCTGTCCTTGAACCTGTGATCCTGCTGTCTCAGCCTCCCAAGTCCTGGAAGAACAGGCATGTGCCACCCTGCCCAGCTCCAAGTTTCTTACTCCCCAACGTCATCTAAACCCCAAAGAAGAGAAAGGAGGCTGAGAGAAGGAGAGCGCGCCGCCGCGCAGAAGGGGCGGGCCAAGAGCGAGCCGGGTCCGGGTCCTGGCTCTGACCCGGGAAGGGGCAGAAGCTGCAGCCCCAGGGCCAACCCCTCACACCATAATAGCAGCTGAATGACTGCGACACTGTCAGGTCCACAGGCTGGACAGAAAGAGGTTGCCGACCTCTGACACAGAGCAGGCTTCTGCAGCACGTAGGGCCCCCGGGAAACTACTCTGTGAGAGGGAACAGACTGGCAGGCTGGGCGCGTGCGGGCCCCACAGACAGGCCGGGCTGCGAGGGTTTCGGTTTGCCTTTTGTGCTAGAAGTCGAACCTAAGGGCATTTTACCTGTGATCTACACCCCAGCCCTATTTTACTTCTAATTTTGTAACAGGGCCTCCCTAAATTGCTGAGGCTGGATGCAAAGCTGGGACCCTCCTGTCTCAGCCCCCAAGCACTGGGATTACAAGCATGCTCCACCACACCTTTTTGGTTTTTTTGTTTTGTTTTGTTTTTTACAACACAGATGACACATCGACAATTAGAAAATTCGGAGCAAGCCAGGCATGGTGACAGGCTAGGATTACAGGCCTGTAATCCTAGCACGGGAAGCAGAAACAGGAGATGGGCGGGTTTGACAACCTCAGCAACCTAGGCAGAGCCTATTTCAAAATGAAAAATATAACAGGACTGGGGGTGTAGCTTGGAGGCAGAATGCTTCTGTCCTCATCCCTAATACTACAAAAAAAAAAGGAAAAAAATCAGAAGGAAACACACACATCTGGAATTTCATCTTCCTAAGAAATCTAAAACCTAGTGAGGCAGAGCCCAGAGCCCTGCCAGATGGCTATCAGCCGGGCTGGGCCTCGGCATCTACCGGCTAGTGACGTGCACCCTCCCTGACCGGGCAGGGCCCACTGGGGTTGCCGGGGTCAAGCATGGCCGCTGCCGGGCTGGGGACCAAGAGCAGGGGAGAGGAGAATCGGGCAAGCTCACCCTTGTCGCTTAAACCTCTCAACATCTTCTCCAGGGTTTCTGCCTCCAATCCAAAGAATCTGGCTAAAACAAAAACAGGCTTTTGAGCAGGTCGAGCGGCACGGCTGGCAGCTGACAGGCACGCGGCTCCTGTTTACCTGAACTGCGGGAAGGGCTTCGTGAAGTGGGACAGGACCTCGTCGATTTGGATGGCCAGCTCCCGGGTGGGGGTGATGATTATGGCGCCCACCTACCCTCGAGGAGGGAAGGGGCAGGTTACCACGGGGTCCTGGGCAGACACAGCCACACCCCCTGCCTGACTGCACACCACTTCTTAGACCACCAGCAGCTTCAGCTCCCAGCAGCTGTCAACTGCTCTGAGTCTCGGTCACTTGTCATTATCACGGTGAACATGAGGCCACAACTCCCAGGGAACTACAGGGTGGGTTCCTGCGAATCTGCGGGCATACTGTCATCAACCTTGTTTTATGTACAACCTTGTTTTATGTGGGTTTTTGCTTAAAGACACCTTTTTTTTTTTAACTTTCTTTCTTTTTTTTTTTTTTTTTTTTTTTTGGTGGTACTGGGGTTCCTGGAAGCCCTTCTACCTCCGGGCTACACTCCCAGACCTATTTTTACATTTTTATTTGGAAACAGGGTCTCCTAAGCCAGCGCGCGGGGCTAGCTTCGAACCTGCGCGATCCTCCTGTTTCTGCCTCCCAAGCGCGGGGATTACAAGCGTGCGCCACCACGCCCGGCAACTTTCTTTCTTTTTTTTATTTTTTGTGGGTCTGGGGATGGAACCCAGGGGCATTTGACCTCCAAGCTACACCCCTTGTCCTACTTTTTATTCTTTATTTTGAAACAGGGTCTCACTAAGTAGCAGAGGGCCTCACTAAGTAGCTGAAGCTGTCCGCCAACTGCGATCCTCGGGTCTCAGCCTCCAAATGCTGGGATTATAAGCATGCGCCACCACACCCAGCTTTTTTTTTTAACTTTTCATGGTACTGGGGATTGAACCCAGGAATATTCTGCCTCTGAGCTACACCCCCAGTCTTATTTTATTTCTTATTTTGAAACAGGGTCTTGTTAAGTTGCAACTTAACCAGTGGCTGAGGCGGGCCTTGAACCTGTGATCCTCCTGTCTCAGCCTCTCATTAAGTCATCTTACTTAATATGTATTACTGATTCACTCACATTAAACTCATGGCCAACAGCTCCATAAGTCATATCTAAAGGAAACTTAGCTAACACACCTTTTCTCTGCAAATCCTCATCTTGTGCTCAGCAACACAAGCGGCACTTAAGCACAACACCAGGGAGCAATCTATTTTTATGGTACTGGAGACTGAACCAGCGGCATTCTATTTTTACCTAGAAACCAGGGTCCCCCTAAGTTGCGGAGGGTCTAAGTTGCGGAGGCTGCCCTCCAGCCTGCGATTCTCCCGTCTGAGCCTTTTAAGTACTGGGATTACAGGTGTGCACCACCACGTCCGGCTCTGCTAGGGAACAATTTAAACAGAAATATGAAAACAGTACTAAACGGACCATGAAGAGGACCTTCTTCAGGGTCTGAGGGCAGGAAGCGGAAGGCTTTCCGTGAATGACTGGAAACCACCCCAGCATCAATGGGGGAGTTATAAAATGTTAAGAGCATTTGGAAAACAGACTTCTCAAATGATGAGGGTCGGCCGCCTCGTTTTCTCATGCTGTCCGTCTCCGTATTTACTCAACTGTGAGCTCTGACCACCAAGTGACAGCGAGCGGTTTCTGCTCTCCTCACCTGACTCTTTTTCAACTTCTCTTCCCTTCTCAGGAGGATTTCCAGGACGGGGATGACAAAAGCGAGCGTCTTGCCACTTCCTGTCACCTGCGGGGGGACATTAGGGTCGCTTGTCCTTGTCCGCGGCTCGTCCCCGGCGCAAGGGAAGGATCGCACGAGGACAGCCGCGTCCTACGAGGGACTCACCGCTTCGGCGGCCACATCTTTGTTTCTCATGAACAGGGGAATGGTCGCAGACTAAAGAGAGAGATTGCAAAGCACTGGTTAAAGAACGGCGCGATTTCACCAGCGAGACCCAAGCCCAGCAGCACGGTGGGCGGCAGAGGTCACGGTGGTCCCCATCGGGGGATGCCGAGTAAGCCAGGCACCACGCTGGACTTGCAGCAAACACAGCAACGGTGTCTGCACAGATGTGTGGCAGGGGTCCAGTCCTGCTCCCCCTCAATTTGCACTAACCGTCTTTATGGGGTTTTTATTCTTTTTTCATTTTGTTTTGGTCTTGGTGCAGGGGATGGAACCCAGGGGCATTTGACCTGTGAGTTACACTCCCAGCCTGACTTTATTTTTATTTGGAAACAGGATCTCACTAAGTTGCTGAGAGCCTCACTAAGCGGCAGAGGCTGGCTTCGAAACTGCAATCCTCCCATCTCAGCCTCTCAAGTAATGGGATTACAGGCATGCACCACAATGCCAGACAAGTATTTGTGTTTTGTTTTGTTTTTTGGTGGTATTGGGGATTGAAGCCAGGGGCTTTCTACCTCCAAGCTACACCTCAGCCCTTTTTATTTTTTGGTTTGAAACAAAGTCTCCCTAGGTTGCTGAGGCTGGCTTCAAACCCATAATCCTCTTGTCTCAGCCTCCCAAGTACTGGGATTGCAGCTGTGCACCACCACACCTGGTTAAACTAGTGCTCAACAGCAAGTGAGTAGGGAAACGGAGAGGTGGACAGCTCTGCACGATGAGCCCTGATGCACTAGGGGGTGTCTGCACCGCATTTCCAAGACAAGCCACACAACACTCCCCCACCCCTTTTTTCTTTTGCAGTACTGAGGATTGAACCCAGGGGCATTCTGCCTCTGAGCGATGGCCCCGGCCCTATTTTTTAATTCTTTATTTTGAAGCAGGGTAACAGGGTGTCACTAAATTGCTGAGGGCCTCAGTAAGTAGTGAAGGCTGGAGTCGCTCACCTTGGGAAACTATGCCTAGCTCCTGAACTAGAAAAGAAAGCTCCCGAGTAGCTACCCTGGCTGCAAAACCCCCAGGGCGTAGAAGCCAGCCGGATCCGCAGCAGATCCCCCAGCAACGCTTCCTGGATAAGCTGGGCCGGGGCGTCGCCTTCACTTTCCCCGCACAGTATCAACAGGTAAGCGTGCGGCGCTGCCCTCAGTGCCCGCCGAGTCCTCCTCAGTCCCCGCAACCCTACGAGACAGATATGCTGTTTTCCTCATCTCCGCGAAGGGACATGAAGCAGAGCGAGGCTGTCGCCGTCCCCGGTCGACGACGGGCGGGCAGGGCCAGGGCGCCCATGGGCCGCGCGCGGGGCTCGGCGGGCCAGGCCCGGTACCTGCACCGGCGTCATGTGCGGGAAGCCCAGCTCGCGCAGCGCGCCCAGCACCCCCGGGTGCAGCGGCACCGGCAGCGACTCCCAGGAGCCCTCCGTCACGTGCTCCATCGCGCCCCGCCGCCTCGACCGTGCCAGCGCAGCCCCCGGCTCCCGCGCCGGGCACTTCCGCTTCCGGCGGCGCGCGCGGCCGGCCGGAAACCGCGGCCCGGCGCCCGGGTTCCGCGCGTCCGCGAGACAGGCCGGCGCGGTGGGGGGCGCCGGCGCCCGCGCAGCCAGGCGGCAGTGCCGAGGCGTGGCGCCGGGGCCCGAGGCCGCCACCGCCCCTCCCCGCCTGCCGTCCGCTGCGGCCCTTCTGCCCCCCGCACGCCTCCATTCGGCGAGATGGCTGCGCGCAGGTGCGCCGGCTGGGGCGGTCTCCAGCCGCCGGCGCGGACACCTCCGCTCCGGGAACCTCTGCGCCCCGCGGCGCCCTCCCCTCCCTCCCTCCCGGTCGCCAACCCGCCCGGCTTCGCCTGCCCCCTACAGCACGTGGCATTGATATGCGCACTCGGGCGGGTCGTCTCCTCCATCATGTTCCTTACCCGACGACTCTAGCAAGAACAAACTTGTGAAACGGAGCCGGGGTGTTGACTCACACCCATACGGCAGTACCTGGGAGGCTGAAACGGGATGCAGGCGCAGGGCCAACGTGGGGAAATTGGCAGGGCCCACAGCAACGCAGCAAGAACCCGTCTCGACTCAATAAAGGGCTGGGATGTAACTCGGAGGCCATGGTCTCCTGGGCCAACCCCCGGTACCACACACACACAAAAAAGCTAATACAGCCAACCCCCCCACACACACACACACACACACACAAGCTAATACAGCCAACCCCCCACACACACACACACAAGCTAATACAGCCAACCCCCACACACACACACACACAAGCTAATACAGCCAACCCCCCCCCACACACACACACAAGCTAATACAGCCAACCCCCCCCCCCCCACACACACACACACACACACACACGGAAACTAAAATTAAGTTGCTTCCTTTTCGTTATCCTCATAGAACTAAGTTACAGACATTTATAGCAGCTATAATTACTCGCAAAACAGACATGTCTCATTTATAACAAGGTTAGTATTTAACATGACATGAATTAACCGCCATTAACAAAAGAAAGAATACTGACAGTTTTTAAAAAGAATTGTTTTATTTACTGAACCTGGGGCATATTAGATACACAACCAATTTTAAATTTACATCTTTAATTCAATTTTGAAGTGTTTTCACACGCACAAAAAAAACTGGCAAGCAACAGTTGGCCTAAGGTGAAACACACCTTACTATAATAAACTGTTGCGAGTATTTTTACCCAAGGTTGAAAAATTGTCCTGAACATGAAAACTGTAACAAATTTAAATTAATTATATAAAACTTGTTACTTGTAATTTTCCCCTTGCAAAGAGCCCAAAAAATGTACAAGTAACTATTACACATCTGTCATAACATAATCCTGGATCCTTCCCACACCAAAACCAGACTTGTCTTTAATTTTTAATCCCATCATCATAGATCAAGAGAGTCTTTTCATTTTATATATAACAAAAGCTCACATGTGCCAAAAAAGAAAGGCCCAGGAGAAACAAAAACCCTAGTTTTGACACTGATGTCAGTGCCTCTAAAGCAAAATAGTGGCTGTATATCACTGCAAAGAAACCCAAGAGGCTTCAACCCTTTGGCATCAGGAATCCAGGTTTTTCCAATAATGCACGTGAATACTTCCTATGTGCCAAGAGTGGGAAAGGGGACGTGCCCGCAGAGGAGTGAGCTTCCAAGCAAACACCCAGAGAACTGCCTTAGGAGACTTCGTACAGGTGGGGCAGAAAACCCACCCTTGGAAAAAATTATGTCAACAATTTCAGTGGAGGTACTTGAGTCCAAGGTTCAATGTAAAAATTTAGAGGGAAAAAAGTATATTGGGGTGTCTTATGTTGAAAGCAAAAATATGATAAACATAAAAGCACCCAGCCTGCTAGCAAACGGGACCCAGGCGGGCCAGGAAATGTCAAGGGTCAGACTGCAGCTCAGCTCCCCAGAGCCGCTCGACAGGGTGCTGCCCGGATGACGCGAGCCCCAGGATGAGGGGTCCACAAAGTGCCCTCGCTTTAGTAAAGCACTAGCAGGACTCCGGGAGACCTGAACAAACTGCATTTATGTTAAAAACAAGGAGAGCAAGACATGATAAGCCTCCACTCCCGCATTTCACATAGTGTCAGATCTGGAAGGGCCTGGGCATTGGAGGCAGCTTCAAATACACTTGGCGCCAATTAAGTGTCAAACTTTCACTGTGACTGTCCTAGAAAGCTTTTGTCCCCAGCTTCAATTAATCCTAAAGAAACCTAAGTTGTGGATGTTCAGAAAACATGTAGAAACTAATAACATTATTATGACCCAGGTGTTTGGTAAACAAGTGAATTATGAATTTGGGATCACCAGGAAAAGGCCTTTTAAACAACCCTCCGGACTTCAAAAAATCTCTTCAGGTAGTAGATCTGTCCCAGTGTCATGGCAACTAGAACAAGAGCTTCAAAGAAGGACCAAAGGACCACTCTGCTGTTTGTGTTGTCGTTGACTGTCGAGGAAAACAAATAAACAAAAGTTAACTCGCCAGAAACACATAGGCGGCATAAATCATCTCCTGGTCTTCTCGCTGAATAAGAGTAATATTTTAAGCACCACTGATAGATACTTCTGTCCCCAAGCAACCCAACATAAACAGAGGCAGAGATTTCAGTTTTAAAAAGGCCCTTGCCAGCCAGGCGTGGTGGGCACACTTGTCATCCGAGCTTTCAGGAGGCCGAGACAGGAGGATCGCAGTTCACAGCCAGCCTCAGCTACTTAGTGAGGCCTCCGCAACTTAGTGAGACCCTGTTTCAAAATAAAGAATAAAAACTAGGAGGACGGGGGTGTAGCTCGGAGGTCAAATGCCTCTGAGTTCCATCCCCAGATCTCCCCCCCAAAAAACTTACTGTTTCAAAAGTAAAAGAATAGGCTGGGCACGGTGGCCTATAAAATAAGTAAATAATGTGTACAGCCAGGCGTGGTGGTACGTGCTTGTAGCTTATAATCCCAGCATTCGGGAGGCTAAGACAGGACGATCCCGGTTTGCAGACAGCCTCGGCTACTTAGTGAGGCTCACTGAAACTCAGTGAGACCCGGTTTCAAAATAAAGAATAAAAAATAGGGCTGGGGGTGTAGCTTGGAGGTAGAACGCCCCTGGGTCCAATCTCCAGCCCAAAAATATAGCTAGCTAGCTAAAAAGAGGTATAGACATTTCCCCGGGTGCATTCCCGCAGGTGCCTGTGAGGCCTGACTTACTGGCTCTGTGTACCCGCTCCCTGACCTCCGCGTACTCCTGACTTACTGGCTCTGTGTACCCGCTCCCTGACCTCCACGTACTCCTGACTTACTGGCTCTGTGTACCCGCTCCCTGACCTCCAGGTACTCCTGACTTACTGGCTCTGTGTACCCGCTCCCTGACCTCCGCGTACTCCTGACTTACTGGCTCTGTGTACCCGCTCCCTGACCTCCGCGTACTCCTGACTTACTGGCTCTGTGTACCCGCTCCCTGACCTCCACGTACTCCTGACTTACTGGCTCTGTGTACCCGCTCCCTGACCTCCACGTACTCCTGACTTACTGGCTCTGTGTACCCGCTCCCTGACCTCCAGGTACTCCTGACTTACTGGCTCTGTGTACCCGCTCCCTGACCTCCACGTACTCCTGACTTACTGGCTCTGTGTACCCGCTCCCTGACCTCCGCGTACTCCTGACTTACTGGCTCTGTGTACCCGCTCCCTGACCTCCACGTACTCCTGACTTACTGGCTCTGTGTATCCGCTCCCTGACCTCCGCGTACTCCTGACTTACTGGCTCTGTGTACCCGCTCCCTGACCTCCGCGTACTCCTGACTTACTGGCTCTGTGTACCCGCTCCCTGACCTCCGCGTACTCCTGACTTACTGGCTCTGTGTACCCGCTCCCTGACCTCCAGGTACTCCTGACTTACTGGCTCTGTGTACCCGCTCCCTGACCTCCAGGTACTCCTGACTTACTGGCTCTGTGTACCCGCTCCCTGACCTCCACGTACTCCTGACTTACTGGCTCTGTGTACCCGCTCCCTGACCTCCAGGTACTCCTGACTTACTGGCTCTGTGTACCCGCTCCCTGACCTCCGCGTACTCCTGACTTACTGGCTCTGTGTACCCGCTCCCTGACCTCCAGGTACTCCTGACTTACTGGCTCTGTGTACCCGCTCCCTGACCTCCATGTACTCCTGACTTACTGGCTCTGTGTACCCGCTCCCTGACCTCCATGTACTCCTGACTTACTGGCTCTGTGTACCCACTCCCTGACCTCCACGTACTCCTAACTTACTGGCTCTGTGTATCCGCTCCCTGACCTCCATGTACTCCTGCTCGTGCTTCACCGCCGTCATCGCCACTGCCAGCTCGTTTATCATTTCTTCTAGCTTGTTCTGGTGAGCTACAGAAGAATGTGAAAGATTAGCATACACGACAACCTCTGACACTAGGACTGAATAATAAAATACTCCTTGGAGAAGGGAGTCAAAGGAAGCTGCTTTTAGAAATGGCTCAGACATCGACTCAGACCAGCGACAGGAGCCACTGACGACACTTCATTATCAGAGCATTTTTCTTCTTTTAGATTTAAATTTCTTTATTTAGTGGATTATATTTATATATCAGAGCATTTTTAAAAGTCAGTTTCCAGTAGAGAAACCTCTTTCAGAGTAGGGAACATACTATACAATCCTTACTAACTAAAGGAAAACAACCCTAAAAAATTTCTAGTAAGATGCTGCTGAAATGCGACGTTCACTATGCTAACTACTATTAAGTAAGAAGTTTAAGAGAGGGAAGAAAATAAAAAGGAATGCATGTGTGGTGTTTTTTACTAAATCCTGCCAAGTTCAGAGCACAGGCCTGCAGTTCAGCTATTCAGGTGGCTGAGGCAGGAGGATCACAAATTCAAGGCCACTTTGGGCACATCAGTGATACCCTGTCTCGCCAGGCGTGGCGGCGCACACTTGTAATCCCCGTGCTTGGGAGACGGAGACAGGAGGATCGCGCAGGTTTGAAGCCAAAGAGACCCTGTTTCCATATAAAAAGTATAAGTAGGTCTGGGAGTGTAGCCCAGAGGTAGAAGGGCTTCCAGGAACCCCAGTACCACCAAAATATAAAAAGTGACACTGTGTCTTTAAAAATAAGGGCCGTGGTAGAGCACTTGCCTCCTATGCCCCGAGTCTCAGAGTTCAACCCCCTCCTAGTATCACAAAAAAGGGGGGAAAAGCCCTAAATCCTATAAACAATAAGCAAACTAAAATAGAAATCCACCCTTAAGAACTCTAAGCCAGGCGTGCTGGCACACACCTGTAATCTCAGGACTTGTGAGGCTGCGACAGGAGGATCGCAGGTTGGAGGTCAGCCTCAGCAACGTAAAGACTCTCAACACCTTAACGAGACCGTTTCAAATAAAAACATAAAAAGGACCAAGGGCATAGCTCAGAGGTATAGAATGCCCGAGCTCAATCCCCAATACCAAAATATAAAATAAAAATACGGCTGGGGTGTATTCAGAGGTGGAATGTCCCTGGGTTTGATCCCCACCACAGAGAGAGAGAGAGAGAGAGAGACAGACAGACAGACAGACAGACACAGAGAGAGACAGAGAGAGAGAAACAGACAGACAGACAGACAGACAGACAGACAAGGACAGAAAGACAGATAGAGAGACAGAGATTGACTGACTCTGATTTTAATTTCGAAACAGCCCCAAAACAGAACTTAAACTCTATGAAGCCAAGCAGAAAAACCGTGAGTATACACCTGGGAAAATTCCAACCAACTCAAGTGTGTTCTGTGACAGTAACGATTCCATTACAGTGGGGACCAGCAGGCGTAGTAAGTAAGGACATGCTCAGTTGCACAGGTTTTCAACCAGGTTTCCAGGAAATCATATTCTGAAGAATATGATTTTAGGCAGTGCTGCACTGCAACATTTGACAGACAGGAAGGAAATAGCGCCAGGAAGAAGCCCCAGGAGAGGGGCCGCTGATCCCGCGAAATTCGGCCTCACGTGGGCTCCAGTTTAACTCGTAACAGGAGCACCAGAGCCCCGCACTCAAAGCAGCTGACCTCACCAGCTCCCCGAAGCCCCACGCACTACCAGGAACCTCTGGAGCAGGGTCCCCCGAGCTGCGCTGCTGACATCCGGCCCAAAGGTCCCCTGTGTGCCGGGGAGCTGGCCGATGCTTTGAGGGTACTGGCCAGCAGCTCCCACCCCTTCCCAACAATCAACATTCTCCAGAGACCGGCAAATGTCCCCTGAAGGCCGAGACCTCCCCACTTGAGAACCACTGCTTTAGAGGGCTCAGCGGGACAGCTGCCATCCGCTGGCCTTAGCAAGCAAAAGCAAAGTTAGACATGTGTTAAAGGGTTACTTAAGAAGTTCAATAGTCACGTTCATCAGCCAGTATTTTCTAGCCAAACAGGACCAATATTAAAAAAATGAACAGATACAAAGCCTTTCAGAGTTCCTAACCAAACCTGTAAGTGGCCCTTAAAAATGAACACAGGAGGCCGGGCGTGGTGGCGCACGCTTGTAATCCCCGCGCTTGGGAGGCAGGGACAGGAGGATCGCGCAGGTTCGAGGCCAGCCGTGCTGGCTTAGGAGACCCTGTTTCCAAAAATAAAATAGGTCTGGGAGTGTAGTCCGGAGATAGACGGGCTTCCAGGATTCCAGGAACCCCAGTACCACCAAAAAAAAAAAAAAAAAAAAATGAACACAGGAATCATTTAGTACAATGCTCTGGATTTTACAGAGTTCCAAACCTTTACCTTCTTCACGATGTTAGTGCTCTGCTGAATGCTAAACACCTGAACATATGCTATCATGTTAATGTTATGAAACGTGCTGAATAGCTTCTAGCTTCCAAAGACCCTGGTGTGTGGTGTGTGTGTGTGTGTGTGTGTGTGTAGGGGGGAAGCCAGACATAGTGATGAACGCTTGCAATCCCAGTATTTAGAGAGGACAATCACAGGTTCGTGGCCAGCCTCAGATACTTAGTGAGGCCCTCCACAACTTAGTGAGACCCTGTTTCAATATAAAGAATAAAAAATAGACTGGGCATGTAGCTCAGAGGTAGGATGCTCCTGGGTTCCATCCTCAGGACCAAAAGAAAAAAACTAATGTACAATTGAGCAATAAATAATCTATCTGAACATATGCCGGGACAACTTTTTCATCATTGAACTGCATTTTATATCTAACTACATTTCAGCTTAGAAATGTGAACAACAGTAAGAATACCCTTAAAATACTTTTAACAAGCCAGGCATGGCGGCACACGCTTATGGGAAGCCAAGACAGGAGGATCACAGGTTCAAGGCCAGCCTCAGCAACTGAGTAACAACCTGCTCACAAATGAAAATAAAACGGAACAGGTCTGGGCTGGTGCCCAAAGGGAGAAGTCCCTGGATTCTACTCCCAGTACCTCAAACAAATACTTTTACAATGTTAAAAGTTCCATTTGGCTGGGGTGGTGGCCCACGCTTGTAATCCCAGCATTTGAGAGGCTGAGAACGGAGGACCACGATTTGCAGACAGCCTCAGCTTCTACGGAATGAGGCCCTTTGCAACTTGGTGAGACCCTGTTTCAAAACAAAGAATGAAAAAATCGGGCTGGGTGTAGCTCAGAGGTAGAATGCCCCTGGGCTCCATCCCCGGTACAGCAAAAGAAAAACAAAAAACAAAGAAAGGACCATTTGCAATTATCTATGCTTAGACTTCTTCTTGTCCAGTTACAGTTGAATCTTTCCACCCTTCAGTGTGTGTGTGTGTGTGTGTGTGTGTGTGTGTGTGTGTGTGTGTGTGTGGTACTGGGGGTGGAACCCAGAGGCTTTCTACCTCCGGGCTACACTCCCAGACCTATTTTCTATTTTATTTGGAAACAGGGTCTCACTGAGTTGCCGAGAGCCTCACTAAGTAGCTGAGGCTGGCTGCGAACCTGTGTGATCCTCCTGTCTCAGCCTCCCGAGCGCACCATGCCCGGCTCAGCATTCATTTTTAAAAGGACAAAAATGTTACTATTAAAGGCTTAAAGTGCTCACGTCTGTTATTCCAGTGCTTGGGTGTGTGACACAGAGGATCACAGGCTCCAGGCCGGCTTCAGCAACTTAGCAAGACCCCAAGCAACTCAGGGAGACTGCTTCAAAATAAAAAGTGCTGAGCCCGGCATGGTGGCGCACGCTTGTCATCCCCGCGCTTGGGAGGCGGAGACAGAAGGATAGCGCAGGTTCAAAGCCAGCCGCGCTGGCATAAGAGACCCTGTTTCCAAATAAAAATATAAAATAGGTCTGGGAGTATAGCCCCGAGGTAGAAGGGTTTCCAGGAACCCCAGTACCACCAAAAAAAAAAAAAAAAAAAAGTGCTGGATGTGTACCTCCAAGGTAAGAATGCCCCTGGGTTCAATTCCAACTACAAAAAAAAGTTACTACTAAAATGTCTATCATTATGTTCTCGGTAGTATTAATTTAAAATAACTTGTCAGCCAAATTTTAAAAACCACCAAAACAAGATGGATCTAATGAGTTCTACAATTTTTTTAAGACTAAAAACAAAAACACTCTCATGCCAACACACTGAGGTTAGAGAAAAGGAAAGCAGAAATTAAGACATTAGCAAACAAAAAGACGTAAGAGACAGGAAGCCATCAAAAAGCAATCCACATACCATCCCATGTGTCGCCACCACCTAGAGAAAAGTGTAAGATGTAAACAGAGAGACCAACAAGTAGTTTAGCTGACCTAGTAATGTCTACAATCACACAAATAAAGATACACACCAGTATTACCAAGTCAACAGGGCAACCCAGGACACAAGTCACCTGGATAACCGGGAAAAGCTGCCAGAAAGGGCAGCAGCAAAGAATGAGGAAAGAAACGTTCGCTTTCAGAAACTCTGTTCTTTACGAGAGTTACAGAAGTAAAAACTACACTTCAAAACGGGTCTTTGGATTTAATAACAAGGAATGAAGCTGGAATGAGAAACAGTGCGTGCTCACTTCTGATGAATCAGAGAGAGTAGAATTAAACTGACTCTGGGGACGGGACGCAAACCTACCAGCGCCACCTCACCTTCTGTCTCCATGTCCTGCCCTCTGGGCGCCTCCCCAATGTCAATGGTGAACATCACTATCTTCGGAGTCATGGTGGACATCCTGTTACTAAAACAGAACTTGTACGTCCCGTCCATGTGAGCAGCAAATGTGTATTTCCCACTGGACTCTCGGTCTCCTTTATAAATTCCTTTATTGTCAGGTCCTGTAATCTGGAGGCAGGAGAGAAATATAGAAAGTGTCACAAAAGACTTAAAATCTAAACTTTGCAAGTAGTGTGTGTTGACAGTAAAAAAAAAAAAAAAAAAAAAAATTCCCTACTGTTTAACCTTCGCTGTTTAACCTTCGCTGAAATTCTCCGGGCTCCAATTCCCCCACCCAATGGAAGGAGGGTGGATGCAAAGATTCTCTAATTCACCCTTTCAGCTCTGTCTGCATTTAAATCTTATTTATCCAACTGAAACTCTAACCCTGCAGACACAGAAAACTCTGACTCGCACAGGTCTTGAGACAGTCTCATCTCAGTACTTGGGAGGCTGAGACAGGAGGATCACAGGTTGCACACCAGCCTCAGCAACTTAGGGAGACTGTTTCTCCAAATTAAAAAAACAAAAGTACAGGGCTGTAGTTCCTTTAGAATGCCCCCTGGATTCAATCCAGAACGAGAGAGGGAGGGAGAGGGAGAGGGAGAGGGAGAGGGAGAGGGAGAGGGAGAGGGAGAAGGAGGATAGGAGAGATAAGGGTGGAAGCCAGGCAAGGTTTGATTCGTGCTCTGGAATTCTAGTAGTTGGGAGGCTAAAACAGGAAGACTGCAGTTCGAGAGCACCCTCAACAATTTACCAAGACCTTGTTTCAAAATAAAAAGGGCTGGACAGCCGGGCGTGGTGGCGCCCGCTTGTCATCCCCGCGCTTGGGAGGCTGAGACAGGAGGATCGCACAGGTTCGAAGCCAGCCTCGGCTACTGAGTGAGGCTCTCGGCAACTTAGCGAGACCCTGTTTCCAAATAAAGTATAAAATAGGGCCAGGAGTGTATAGCCCGGAGGTAGAAAGCCCCTGGGTTCCACCCCCAGTGCCACACACCAAAAAGTGATCACAACAATAAAAAAGGGCTGGAAACATGGCTCGGAGGCCCAACACCCCGGGTTTCGATCTTCCCAAGTACGAAACTTCGCGGCGGCGATTCCTCCTCCGAAGCCGGAGCCAACCCGGCCCGCGGGCCGGCGGGGCATCTGGAGGCTCGTGTCGAAGCCGCCAGGACACCAGGGTCGCTTCTCTAAGGAAAGAAAAAACTACGGCGCCGAAGCCCAGCTTCTCACTCCCCCCACCGCTCTCCATCTAACTTTGGCGAGAGTTCCCGCGTGAGTCCGCGGGCCGGGGCCGGCGGGGCGGCGCGGAGCCTCGGGCCGGGGCCGGGCTGCAGCCCTGCCCGGCGGCGGCTCGGGTCCCGGGGCGCCCGGCCCGGGGTGGCGGCCTCGAGCGGGCCCGCGCGGCGCCGGCGGCCCGGGCAGCGCGCCCGCACCTCCACGTCGATGTCCAGGAAGCCGCCCTCGGCCACCTCGAAGATGAGGCCCATCTTGGTGCCCGAGGTGACCCGCTCGAAGAAGCACTCCTCGGCGTGCGCGTCGATGCTGACGAAGTAGCCCGAGGCCGT
This sequence comes from Muscardinus avellanarius, assembly GCF_963383645.1. Taxonomy (NCBI): domain Eukaryota; kingdom Metazoa; phylum Chordata; class Mammalia; order Rodentia; family Gliridae; genus Muscardinus; species Muscardinus avellanarius. The sequence continues at coordinate 2,495,144 of NC_137807.1, read as the reverse complement.
GGCCAGCAGCGCGGCCAGCAGCACCAGGAGCTCGGCGAGCGTCACCATGGCGGCGCCGGGGCCGAAGCCGGGACTCGCACTGCGGCCTCCGGAGCCGCCGTCGCCGCGGCCGCCGCTGCCTCCCCAGCCGCCGCGCCTCGGCTCCGCCCCTTCCGGCTGCGCCACCCGCGGGGGCTGACGCGGGCGCCGCCGATTGGCTGGCGCGGGCCGTTGCCACGTAACGGGCGTACGGCGGCCGCCGAGGGCCAAGCGCGCTCCACGAGGCCCGAGCTGGACGGCGGCCCCGGAGGGACAAAATCCGTCGTCCGCAATCATCTTCTTCTTTTTTTTTTTTTTGCGTTCAAAGTTTAGGTGGACTTCGCAAAAGATTAATGTCATAGTCTCAAGAGGTTTTCCCTATCCGATGCAATGCTGTTCTAAGATTGTCCTAGGAGAAAGAGTTGGAGGCAGCGATCGCAGCGAAGGGAAGTTGCACACTTGTAATCCCAGATGGAGACTGAAGCCAAGAAATTTGTTTTTGTTTTGGTACTCGGGATGGAAGCCAAGGGGTGATCTACCTCCGAGCTACACCGCCAGGACTCCTAGCTACTTTTTATTCTGAAACAGGATCTCGCCAAATTGCTCATTTTCGTTAAATTTCTGAAGCAGGCTTCGAACCTGCGATCCTCCTGTCTCAGACTCCCAAGTCTCGACATTACAAGCGCGTGCCACCACGCCTGCTGAGCTTCTGCGGTTACTGTTGTTGCTTACCTGGGGCTGGAGGGGGTGGAGATGGGTCCAGACGCGGGGTGGGGTGGGGGGGACCTAGGATGAGGAAAATGCCCTACGTGGTGGACACCTAGGTGTATTTTATTTATTTTTTATTTATTTTTTTTTTTTGGTACTGGAAACTAAACTCAGGAGCATTCTACCACCCAGCTTCACCCCAACCCCCAGTCCTAGTTTTTTTTTGTTTATTTGTTTGTTTGTTTTTTTGAAAGGGGTTCTTGCTAAGTTGCTGAAGGTCTCACTACACTGTTGAAGCTGACCTTAAACAGGTGATCCTCCTGTCTCAGGTTCCCAAATACTGAAAAATAAAAATACGCCCGTCATGGTGGTGCACACTTGTCATCCCAGCATTTGGGAGGCAGAGACTGGAGGATCCCGGTTCTCAGACAGCCTCTGCTTCTTAGTGGGGCCCTTTGCAACTCAGTGATACCCTGTTTCAAAATAAAGAATAAAAGGCAGGGCTGGGGGTGTAGCTCCAAGGTAGAATGCCCCTGGGTTCAATCCACAATGCCACACACACAAAGAAAGTTTGCTAAATTGGGCATAGAGGCACATATCTGTAATCCCAGTACTTGAGAGGCCGAAACAGGAGGATTACAGTTTTGAAGACAGCCTCAAAAAATAGTGAGACTCAGCAACCTGGGGATATCCTGTTTCAAAATAAAAATAAAATTGTACAAGAGGTCTATCTTGGAGGCATATATCCCTGGGTTTAAACCCCAGTACCAAACTAAAGGGAGAGGGGGGTTAGGGGCGTAGCTGAGAAATAGAATACCCCTAGATTCAATCTCCAGTACCACCAAAAAAAAAAAAAAAAAAAAGTGGTAGGCTGAGACAGGATGATCTCAGTTTTGAGGCCAGGGCAGAAACTGAGCCTGACCCTGCTTCAAAATAAGGGGACCGGGTGTGGTGGCACATGCTTGTCATCCCAACATTTGGGAGGCTGAGACAGGAGGATCCGGGTTTGCAACCGGCCTCAGCTACTTAGTGAGGCCCTCTGCAACTCAGTGAGACCCTGTTTCAAAATAAAGAATAAAAAATAAGAGGCTGAGAGCGGAGGATCACGGTTCGCGGACAGCCTCAGCTACTTAGCGAGGCCCTCTGCAACGCACTGAGATCCGGTTTCAAAATAAAGAATAAAAAATAGGGCAGGAGGTGCAGCTCGGAGGTAGAATGCCCCCGGGTTCCATCCCCAGTATCGATAATGATAATAATAATAATAATAATAATAATAATGAGGAGGAGGAGGAGGATGAGGATGATAGATGTGGATGTAGCTCAGTGGTAGAACACTGCTAGGTTCAATCCCCAGCACCCCTTCACACACACACACACACACACACACACACACACACACACACACACACAGACTTTGCTTCCTGCGCACACGGAGCTGACTAGTTTCCTGGAGCCTGGCTTACTACTATTTCACTTTTGAACACTGCTTTGTGGCCTCGATTATGCCCTATCACCTCTCTGAGCCATGTTTTCCTAGCTGTAAATTTGCCCTGCAGATTTAAGGAATTATTTTCCCTAAGATCAGTGGGCAGTAGGGGGCAGTAGTGACCCGATATCATTCTCTGATAGGTGTCAAGCAGGTGTAGCGCCCCTGAGGAGTTTCCTGGTATGATGAAGTCTTGATGCTCAAGGGTCCCTGCCAGAGACAGGTGTCGTGGCGCACAATTGTCCTCTCAGTACTTGGGAGGCTGACACAGGAGGATCACAGGTTCGAGGCCAGACTCAGCAAGTTAGCAAAAGCCACCTGCCCTCCCTCCCTTTCTTCCTGCATATCAGAAGTATAATATACATACCATAAAAAGTCGCCCTTTTAAACCAGGCATGGTGGCGCGCGCTTGTAATCCTAGAATTTGGGAGG